>NW_007726758.1:0-46555 GCF_000696425.1 Galeopterus variegatus
TCATATACATTGTATATTGACAAAATAAAAATTTAACGAAAAAAAAAAAAAAAAAACAAAGTTTCATCAGGAAAACAGAAACCCCTCTAGGGATTTCAAGCAGAAAGGTCTTTAACACAGGGAATTAGGTGCATACAAAATAATTGAAAGGCTAGAAGAACGGAAGGTAGGAGTTTGACACTGAAAGTCTGGTTTCAAGGTCCCACATCCAGAGGTGAAGAAACAGCTGCCTCTTCACATAAAGCTTGTGCCTACTAGATCCCACCCATCAGCCTACTCAGTGGCAGAAGTAATGACTTCCATCTCTCTTCCATCTTCAAAATCCTACACAAATGTATCTGTGGAATAAATTTTTTTTATTGTGGTAAGAACACTTAACATGATATCTGTGCTCTTAACAAATTTTTAAGTGTACAATACAGTATTGTTAAATATAAGTACAATATTGTACAACAGATCTCTAGAACTTATTTATCTTGCATAACTCAGCGGCAGAATTTAAATCACATCTGGAACTTAGGTCGCTTGGAAGTTTTTTAAAAATGTACCATTTGGCCTTTTGACCCCTCTGATACAGGATGAGACGAGAAAGAGGTGGGAAGTAGACATCAAGTGCCAATAGACAATAGATAGCACATTTGGGTTCAAATCCCAGCTCTGCCTCTTTCAGGTTGTGTGACTCTGGGTAGGTGACTCCCCCTCTTGAAGCCTCAGTTTCCACATATGAAAAATGACTTGGAAGATGTGAGGTTAGAAGTAACTATGACAATGTATGCGTTCTGCCTAGAATAGGCACTCAGGGAGTGTCAGAAGATTTTATTTCCGCTCTTCTCTCTCCCCAAGACCTCTTATGTCCTTGTGAGGTAACCTGCACACCTCTTCCTTCTCTCTGTTCTCACAGAGATATGCATTAGGCGGTGCTTCACATCCTAGAAGCAGTGGAGACAAAGACCTATGCATCTATCTACTGCCAAAGCATTTTCATGTTTAACTTCATTTAGTTCCAAAAATACACACAGCAAAAGTACTCTGTGAAGGTCCTCGTGTGATTTACAAAAGCAAATGTGCTTCTAGGTGCCCCTGAAGTCATGGTAACTTTGTGCATCTCTGTATTTTCTTAGTCAATAGAAAGTACTACCATGTGGGGTGTCCAGGAAGCATTCTGATTGTTCACTTCTTGCTCATTTGTTGATTCCAGTAATGTGTAAGTGGGCACCCACTATGCACCAGGCACTGAGCAGAGAACAGGAGAGACAAAATGATGACATCGCTGGTATCCAACTATTTTCTTGACAGCCAGTATTTAAAAGGCCTTAAGATTTCTGATCCCAAACCAAGTTTCTGGTCTTAATTTGCTCCTCCTGCGTTTCCCCTATTTCAGTAGCAGCCACCTCGAGCCATCCCAAGTTCTCTCTTGCTCTCACACTCCACGTCCACTCCCTCAGCAAATCTTCTCACTCAGAGGAAAGCTGAAGTCCTCACCCTGCCCGAAGATGCCCTTGTGATCCGGTTCCTCCCTCTCCGACTTCATCTTCTGTCACCTCTTCCTCACCTCTGTCACCTCTCTCTGCTCCAGCCCCGCTGGCCTCCTCACTGTTGCCCAGATGTGCTGGGACAGCTCCAGAGGTTGCTCCTTCACTGCCTTGAGGTCTGTGCTTAGATGCTGCCCTTTCAGCAGCACCATCCTTTAAATTGGAAGAAAGAAAAACAAAACAAAATAAAACCCAAGCATGCCTTATTTCATTTTAACCTACTATACCACATTATTATTATTATAACATTTATTATTATAATTGTTGCTGCTGTTTGGTTTATTGTGTGACTCCCCCGTGTAGCTCTACCAGGATGGCTGGGATTTTGTTTTATTTCACGGTTGTATCCCCGTGCTTAGAACAGAGCTGGTAAGCACTTGGTTGGTATTTTTGCATCAATGAGTAATTACACGTGTAATAATGGTCGAAAGGGATAAATATAGAGCCTTATGACAATATTTAACTGGGATTCTGACCTAGACTGAAGGATTAGGGAAGACTTCCCTGGGGAGAGAAGTCTATTGGAGAATGACCCCGAGTTAGCCTAGAGCTCACCCAGGGGCAGTAATAAGTTCCAGGCAGAGGGCACAGCATGTGAACAGGCCAGGAGGTGGGGAAGTTCAGTGAAGCAGATGGGTTCAGTGAACTCATGTAGGTGACTGGGTAAGTTAATACACCTGAAGTGCCCAGTACATGGTGAGTGCCAATAAAGGCCAGCGTTATTATTATTATCATTGCACTAGAGTGGGCACAGACCCAGGGCAAGTAGCAATAATAGAGGAACAATGGTCTTCTCCTGATCACACTGTCTATAACATCAAGGTTTGATTACAGCTTTGCTGAAGTGTAATTGACAGACAAAAAACCACACATATTTAAGGTGTACAATTTGATGAGTTTTGACACATGTACACTCTCCATGATATCATCATTGCAATCAAAACAGTGAGCACATCCATCACACACACGTTTCCTTGAGCATCTTTGTAATTCCTCCCTCTTGCACGTCGTTCCATCCCCACGGGCCCCAGGCAACCATTCACCCTCTTTTTATCAACATACATTAGTTTGCATTTTCTAGAATTTTATATAAGTGGAATCATATAGCATATTCTCCTCTCTCTCTCTCTTTCTGGCAGCTGGCCAGTATAGAGATCAAACTCTGGATCTTTAGTCTTTTTTCTTTCACTCAACATAATTATTTTGTTGTTGTGGGTGAAATTCACATAAAATGGACCTTTTAAAAATGAACAATTTGGTGGCATTTAGTACAGTCACAATGCTGTGAAAAAACCACCTCTACATAGTTCCAAAACATTTTCATCACCCCAAAAGGAAATCCTGTACCCAATAAGAGGTTGCTTCTCATTCTCCCCTCCCCTCCACCCCTGGAAACCACCAATCTGCATTCTGCCCTTAAGGGTTTACCTATTCTGAATATTTCATGTAAATGGAATCATACAAAATGCGACCTCTTGTGTCTGGCTCCTTCCACTCCTATCTATATATCCAAAAGAATTGAAAACTGGCATTCAAACAAATACACATTCACGCATGTTCATGGCTCTACTATTCACAATAGCCAAAAGACGGAAATAGCCCAAATGTCCTTATGCTCAGCATAATGTTTCCAGGTCCGCACATGCAGTTGAATCTAGAATTGTTCCCCTGCCTTTCATTTCCTTTGATGTCACTGAAAGCAATATTCCACTTGTTTTGCGGAGTCTTCTGCAACCTGGATGTGTCTGACTGTTTCTTTATGATTACAGTCATTTTAATTATCATTGGCAATATTCTACATGAGTGACAATGTGTCACTCACATGTCACATCAGGAGGCTCTTAATGCCTGTTTGTGGAATTTTGGGCTAATCCAAAAGTAATCTGTGGGGTGGACCGTTGAGGGCATGTGAACATCCTATTCCCCTCCTCAAGACCCTTCTGCTTCCTTGCACACACTGTGCCTGCACTACTTCCAGAAAATCCCCCTTTATCAAAGCAAATCATACACCACTTTAGTCCAGCTTCTCTCCCTGCTCAGCTCTGCCCATTATGCAAAGACCTTCTCCCAGACAGCTCATCGCTCAGAGCTGGGTCCATCAAAACAGTTCAAGTGGTGGGAAACTGAGCCCTAGAGAGGAGAAATGAGAGCTTGGGTCACTGGCACAAAGTCCAGCCTCAGTAAATATTTGACTAAAACAAGATAGTTAATTGACTACCTGTGACCTTGTGTGTCTCTTTGCCCACCCTTCCCTCCCCTCCCCACTTTCTCTAGGGACCATATGTTAGGCCACAAAACAAGTCACAATATGTTAAAAAAAATCAAAATCATATCAAGTATTTTTTTGGACCACAATGAAATAAAACTAGAAATCAATAAAAAGAAGAACTTTTGAAATTACCCACATACATGGAAATTAAACAACATGCTCTTGAATGACCAATGGGTAAAACAAAAGATTAAGAAGGAAATAAAAAAATTTTTGAAGCAAATGAGGACAGAAACACAATATACCAAAACCTATGGGATACAGCCAAGACAGTATTAAGAGGAGAGTTTATAGCAATAAATGCTTACATCAAAAAATAGAAAGATTTCAAATAAATAACACAACAATGTACCTTGAAGGACTAGAAAATCAAAAACAAAACAAACCCAAAAAGTAGAAGAAAAGAAATAATAAAAATCAGAGCAGAAATAAATGAAATTGAGACTAAAAACACAAATCAATCCAATAAAAAGTTGGTTTTTCAAAACATAAACAAAATCAAACAAGCTGTTAGCCAGACTAACCAAGAAAAAAAAAGACCCAAATAAATAAAAACAGAAATGCAAAAGGAGACTTTACAACTGATACCAAAACCACAAAGGATCATCACAGACTATTATGAACAACTATCTGCCAATAAATATGGAAACCTGTGGAAATGAATAAATTCCTGGACACATATGACCTACCAAGACTAAACCAAGAAGAAATAGAACACCCGAGAGAAAATCAAGATGGCAGAATAGACGGTCCACCAGCGTCACTCTCTCCCACAATTGACCAATTTACAACTATTAAAAAGCAAAGACTGCAAGCTGGGGCCACTAGAGTTCAGGGGAAGAGGAGGAGAGACCTACAGAGTGCATGAAGGTGGGAGAAGCCACGATGAGAGAAAGAAAGGACAGCTCTGCTGTTTTGAGCCCTGGCCCCCAGGCCAGCAAGACCACCGACAGAGTTCCTGTGGACCCACATGTGGGCCACAGACAACTGATAAAAAGGAGCCACTCAAAGGTCAGTGAATCATCACAAGGGACTGGCACATGGCTCATGCCATGAGAAGTGTTTGGAGTGTGGGGAGTGAGGGAGATGGGCCCACTGGGGGAACACAGGGGCACAGCATGGACAGCTGATCTGCCCTCCAATCAGCACAGGCCCACTCAGGATAGACTGGTCAGGGATATAGAACTGCAAGGGTGCAGTTTGCTGAAAAGACTCAGGCCCAGACCAGAGTTGCCATACAATCCAGGTATATTGGACCTCACAAGACCTGGAAGTGCTTATAAGGTCAACAATTAAAACCTGAGCTGCACAAAAGCTTTCCCCAGGGAATCAGCAGCAAAGCAGCAATTTAGCTCAACCACAGGGCTCAATTGCTGGGCCCCATAGGAAGTTCTCTTATTTTAGAAGTAAACAAAGGACAACAAATTAGTTCCAGTGCAGAGTTTAAGTGGTGGGGGTAGCTAACAATCCAACACAGAACTGAAAGAAAACACAAAATGCCCACAGATCAGAGACAAAGTTTTGATATTAACCAGTAAAAGTCTAACACCACCAAAGAACACCTATAAAACTTAAAAAAAAATACCACCAAAGAACACCTATAAAACTTAAAATAGTCAGAAACCTCCTCAGCTCCTGAGACAGGGTGAGTGGTCTGAGATCCTCATCCACACCCCTCTGATGTTAGTTACATCCAGCCCAGAGATGGCCAAGCTACTGCCAGAAGCCTCTGGGCTCCTGAGCTGGGGTTGGGGGGCCAAGGGCCTTACCCGTACCCCCCCATGTCTACATCCAGCCCAGTGAGGACCAAGCCCCTGCAGAAGTCCCTGCAGGCTCCCAAGCCAGGGTGGGGGAGGCCATGGGCCTCAGCCACACCCCCCTGCCATTCACAACTAGGCTAGCCCCACCCCCTACCCTCACCTCTGTCCCCCCCACTGCTCCACAACATATTTAAATGTAAAAAGTAATAATAATAATAAATAAATAAGTGTAATACAAAAAAGAAGAAATAGAAAACCCAAATGGACCAACAACAAGTAACGAGATTGAATCAGTAATAAAAAGTCTCCCAACAAAGAAAAGCCCAGGACCACATGGCTTTACTGCTGAATTCTTCCAAACACTTAAAGAAGTACTAATACCAATACTTTTAAAATTATTTCAAAAAGTTGAAGTAGACAGAATTCTTCCAAACTCATACTGCAGGCCAGCATTACCCTTATACCAAAACCAGGCAAGGTCACAACAAAAAAGAAAACAGGCCAATATTCCTAATGAATGTAGATGCAAAAATCCTAAATAAAATACTAGCAAACTGAATCTAACAGTACATCAAAAAGATAATACACCCTGATCAAGTGGGATCATGCCAGGGATGCAAGGATGGTTCAACATATGCAAATCAATAAACATAATACATCACACCAAGAGAATGAGAGAAAATAAACATATGATTATCTCAATAGATACAGAAAAAGCATTTGATAAAATCAACACCTCTTCTTGATAAAAACACTCAACAAACTAGGTATAGAAGGAATGTAACTCAACACAATAAAGATCATACACAACAAAACCATAGCTAATATCATACTGATAGGACAAAAACTTGAGGCATTTCCTCTAAGATTTGGAATAAGACAAGGTTGCCCACTTACCCTACTCTTCTACAACATAGTACTGGAAGTTCTAGCCAGCACAATAAGGCAAGAGAAAGCAATAAAGGACATCCAAATCAGAAAGGAGGAAGTCAAACTATCCCTATATGCAGATGACATATCATATACATAGAAGACCCTAAAGACTCCACCAAAAAAATTACTAGAACTAATAGTTGAATTCAGTATACTGGCAGGATACAAAATCAACACACAAAAAGCAATGGCCTTCCTATTCACCAATAATGAAATTGTTGAAGAATAAATCAAGAAAGTAATCCCATTCACAAAAGCTATCAAAACAAAAAAAAAAACCTAGGAGTAAATTTAAACAAGGAGGTGAAAGACTCCTACAGTGAAAACTATAAAACACTGGTGAAAAAAATTGAAGAGGACACAAATAAATGGAAATCTATCCCATGTTCATGGGTTGGAAGAATAACAACATCAAATTGTCCATATTATCCAAAGCAATCTACACATTCAACGCAATCTCTATCAAAATACCAATGACATTTTTCATGGAAATAGAAAAAATGATCTTAAAATTTGTATGAAATCACAAAAGACCCTGTATAGTTAAAGTAATCTTGGACAAAGAGAACAAAGTTGGTGGTATCACACTTCCACTACTGAGTATATACCCAAAGGAAATGAAATGAATTATCAAAAAGACATCCACACTCCCATGTTCATCACAACACTATTCACAGTACATAAGAGATAGAATCAACCTAAATGCCCATCAACAGATGAATGGATTAAAACAAAAAAACCAACTGTGGTATACATACACAGTAGAATACTATTCAGCTATGAAAATAAATGATATCCTATCATTTGCAGCAACATGGATGAAACTGGAAACTACCATTTTACGTGAAATAAGTAAGTTAGGCACAGAAGGACAAATACTGTATGGTCTCACTCATATGTGGAATCTAAAAAAGAAAAAAGGTTCTCATAGAATTAATGAGTAGAATAATGGTTACCAGAGGCTAGTGGGTGGGGGTTGGGGGGAGGAGAAGGGGTGGACTAATGGGTACAAAACTATGCTATCTACCCTAAATGAATCATTGTGCAATATATGCATGTATTGAAACAATACACTGTATCCCACAAAAATAAATATAAATAAAATTGAAAAAAATAAAAGGACCACTGTGAGCATTCCAGACCAAACAAAATAAATAAAGAGTTATGCTTAAGACAAAAAAAAAAAAACAAAAACAAAAAAACTCTCAGCAAATTAAATATAGAAAAAAGTATCTTAATACAATAAAGGCTATATATGACAAACCCACAGCTGACTACTGAACAGAACTGGAATTGGACAACTAGGCATCCTCAATTGGAACAAGATAAGGATGCCCACTCTCATCACTTTTATTCAAAATAGTACTGAAAGTCCTAGCCAGAGCGATTAGGCAAGAGAAATAAATAAGGGGCATCCAAATTGGAAAGAAGGAACTCAAATTGTCCCTTGTTTGCAGATCACATGATTTTATATAGAGAGAAATCTAAAGACTACCAAAAAACCCCTAGACCTGGTAAACAAATTCAGTAAAGCTGCAGGATACAAAATCAACATACAAAAATCAATAGCATTTCTATAAATTGACAATGAACTTGCAGAAAAAGAAATTAAGAAAGCTATTCCATTTACTTAGCAACAACAACAACAAAAACCAAAATACCTAGGAGTAAATTTAACCAGGGAGGTGAAAGATTTCTACAAGTAAAACTATCAAAAACAAGACACAAAAATGTAAAGACATCTCATGTAAAGAAAACACACAGGGCCGAACCCATGGCTCACTCGGGAGAGTGTGGCGCTGGGAGTGCTGAGGCTGCAGGTTTGGATCCTATATAGGGATGGCCGGTGCGCTCACCGGCTGAATGCAGTACAGGCGACACCAAGCTAAGGGTTCCGATCCCCTTACCAGTCACACACACACACACACACACACACAAAAGACACACAAAAAATGGAAAGACATCCCATGCTCATGGATTGGGAGAACCAATATTGTCAAATATTGATTCCAAAGTGATCTAGAGTCAATGAAATCCCCATCAAACTACCCATGACACACTTCACAGAAATAGAAAAAAACAATTAAAAAATTTATATGGAACAACAAGAGACCCCAAAGAGCCAAAACATTCCTGAGCAAAAAGAGCAAGATGGGAGGCATCACACTCCCTGACTTCAAAATATGCTACAAAGCTATAGTAATCAAAACAGCATGATTCTGGCACAAAAACAGACACATAGACCAATGGAACAGAATAGAGAATTCAGAAATAAAACCAACAACCTACAGCCAACTGATTTTCAACAAAGGAGCCAAGAACATACATTATGGAAAGGTACATATATACAATTATCATGGGTCAATTAAAAAAAAAAGTAAATTAAAAAAAATTTTAGAGATACAAGTAGATTAGAGGTAACCAGAAATGGGGGGAAGGAATAATGAGAAGTTATTGCTTAAAGGGTACATAGTTTATGTTTATGATGACAAAAGAAGTTTTGGAAGTAGAGACTCTGGGTACACAGCATTGTGAATATAATTAACTCCATACAATTATATTTTTAAAATTCTTAAAATGGAAATTTTGCATTACGTATGTTATAGCACAGCCAAAAAAAGAAAAAAAATCCTAATTCTTCAATAGATATTCAGTCTCCACTCCCACCCCCACCTCACTCCATACCTCAACTCATTCCTGGGAGGCAGGGAAGTGGGGACTTCGGGGCCTATGTCCTGTAGTGAGGGGAGAGCACAGAAGAGCAAGTATGAGAGAAAATCATGAAAAAAGGAGTAGAAAGGAAAGCAATATAGGAAGGAAAGAGAAAGAACAGAGAAGGAGGAAGCTCGTGGGGGCAGAAGCCAGGCAAGGAGAACACAGGGACCAGCCAATGCCCAGTGAACAATGACCTCACAGACGTTTGGGGCCATTTCCTCACCTGGAGCAGATGTGGCCCGGGTGCCATGAGAGACGAGAAAACCACCTTCCCAAACTACTCTGACACAGGGTGGGAGTGAGGACCCACATAGCAGGGCTCAGAGGAAAAGAGGGGTGGGGATCTGGACCAGTGGGACCGTGGGGATCAGGAAGCCTCAGTTACCGATTGTGGAAGGGGTGGGGCGGGGCTCCCGGATTCCTGGGACACCCAGATATCCAGGCTCTTCAAGCAGCTGGAGCTCAGAGGGTGTGGCCCAGGACCTCATTTAGTAAGGCCCTTCCTTCCCCACCCTTTCCTGGCTGTCTTGGGTAAAGGAAGGTATAAAGGGCTGGCTTCCTGGCAGAAAGAGAAGAAAGGCTGGTCATGGGCCCTGGCCCACTGCTGGCCCTCCTGGGGGTCACCTTCATGCTGCCCCGTGAGTGACGACCCCGACCCGGAGGGGGTTTCCCTGGTGTGGTGGATGATCAGGGCCACCCTGCTGAGATGGGTTTGCTTTTCTCCCTCCCAGGACAGCAGGCCTTGGTCTGCCAGTGGGGGACACTTCAGTTCGTGCGGAATGTATCGGACATGCCCCTGCAGTGGACAGCTGGCCAGCAATCCTGTGAGATCGGCTGGGGTTGCCAGGACACGCTGATGTTCATCGAGAACGGTGAGAAGTGCTCCCCAGAGCAGAGACCCCGCCCCCGCCCCCTTTTGTCCTGGCTAGCACATGGTGCAGAGACCTAGCCCCAACCCCGAGACCAGGAGCTCCTCCCCTCCCCAGTCAGGGCAACCCCTGGGTGCCCAGTTGCCTCCTCTCCAGACTTTCACCCTAGGGCTCGATGCAGACCGTCCCTCTAGGACCCTGGAGCCCTGATCGCCACCCCGTCTGTCTCCCTCTCGCGGTCCAGGACCCCAAGTGAACTTGGTGCTCAGCAAGAGCTGCACGCAGGCAGAGGACCAGGAGGCCCAGGTCACCCACCACAGGGCAGGCCCGGGCCTCTCCGTAGTCTCCTACACCCACGTGTGTCGCCAGAAGGACTTCTGCAACGACCTCTCCACCACCGCCCCGCTCTGGGCCCCGCCCCTCCCAACAGGTGCCAGAGGAGGAGGGACCAAACCGGGAGGGGAGGGAAGGGACTGTAGGGAGGAGGGAGGGATAGAGGCTGAGGGCCTGGAGGTGAGCACAGAGGGGCTGTTTATTTGGACTCACGACCACCTTCCCTGTCCCTGGACTGCTCCCTGGCTCCCTCCTTCACTTCTTGGCTGCCTGTCACTCCCGTCTCTTCCGTACCCCTCCTGTACTCAGTCCCCAGGTGCCTCTCCCCACTTCTCATAGTCGCTCTCCTTTGCTCTCACTAGCCACACATCCCTAATTCATTCCCTGCACCGAGGCTGTGATGAGAGGCGCCCCAGGAGAGCACGCTGGGGAGACAGCAGGTTGATTCTTGGGGAGGGCAAAAGCAGGGTGGAGAGAAGGCATCTGATTTTAATCCAGAGCCCTCTGGGTGCCCCTCACTCTGTCTGTCACCCCCCAGAGCCCGGGCCAGTGCGGTGCCCAGTCTGCTTTCCTACATTCGGATGTCCAGAGGATGCAGCAGAGCAGATCTGCCCTGCCGGGTACACGCACTGCTACAATGGAGTCCTCCAGCTCAGGGGAGGTAGGCCAGGCCTGAACTGGGGGGTCTGGGGACTGAGACCTGAGTCTCTGGGAAGCAAGGGTAAGCCGAGGCATGGCAGGAGACCCAGAGGAGGGTGGGCCTAGCTTCCTGGATGTGCACCTCTCTCAGGGGTCGGATGGTCCTCACATCAGTGTCTTTATCTCTCCCCCTCTCCCCCTTTTCATAGCGAACATCTCCACCAATCTGAAAGTCCAGGGATGCATGTCCCAACCAGGCTGCAACCTGCTCAATGGGACCAGGAAAATTGGGCCCATTGATGTAAGTGAGAGCTGCAATGCCAAAGGTGAGTGCCATGCCCGGCACTGAGGCTGTCCCTGCACTGCAGCAGCCTTGGGGCACAATGATCCTTGCTAATGTAGGAGACATTCAAAGCATCACATGAAGCCAGCAGTCACAAGGAATTTAGATGCTTATTACTCACTCTGGTATGTGCAAAGTGAGGGGATTCTTGGTTGGGTGCCAGCAAGAAGTGTCCAGGTGAGGGGGAGAGAGAGGGTGGGTGGTCCAGGGCACAGATCTATAGGACAGGAGCCCATTGGTGGGAGTTTTAAGTGAGGCCAGACTGACTGAGTTAGGGTGGCCAGTCCGGGTGGAGGGGAGCAGAACAGGAAGGAGGGCCGGAGGACAGGGTGTGTGGCTTGCATGTGACTATCTTTGCAGCCGTTGAGTGCAGGAACAACTGCTGGCTTTCATGCTGGGAGTGGCTGGCATGTTCTACTCCAGTTCCATTCGTCCGTACCTCCGGCCTTGGGTAACCCTGGGTGACTTCAGTTCTATTCGTCCATACCTCTGACATTGGGTAACCCTGGGTCTCCTACTTCCCCTTGATCACCCACATCCTCTCTACTGCCCTCATACACCCCCTACCCATGGAATTGGAGCACCCAGCAGCCTTGCTGCATAGAAAGAAAATTAGAGAGAAAGTCAGGGTGCTTCTGGTGTGACAGGGGAGGCAAGACCCAAACAGGGACACCATGGAGGGTCTTCACTTACGTGTTGCCCCTCGATATTCTCAAGAACTGGAGTTTCTTGATAAGAGGGACAGTGAGGTAGAGGGAAGCCTGGAGGGGAAGGGAGGGTCAGATAGGTGTCCTGGCTTTTCTGGGAGCACGGTCTTCCCTGTTCCTGCCTCAGTTTCCTCATCTGCCTATGTCATCATAACCCTTAGAGCTTCTCGGAGAGAACTGAGTGAGTTCAGCAAACATTCCTCTTTGTGTTTGACTCTGTCTCCCTGGTTAGATGAGAGCTTTGAGGATGGGTCTGGATATTACTGACACTGACGTTTCCTGCTCGTGTAGCACAGGCCTGGCTCAGGACAGGTGCCAGGATGTGTCTGCTGAAGTGAGGATGCCAGGGTGTCCTGCTGGAGACCCCGGATCAGTCAGACCCTGGCCCTGCCTAGAGGGCCTCTAGGACTAGGAGGGGGAGGCCCCACAGACACACATGGTCAAGACTGGGGTGGTCCAGGCTGTGAAGGAGGGGGACACAGAGCCTGGGGGAGCTCGGAGGAGGAAGATACTGATGGCCTGGGAGTGGGGGTTGGGTAAGAGGGCTTCACAGAGGAGGTGACCCGTGAATCGGGTCTTAAAGATGAGCTGCACTTTATTGGTAAGAGAAAAAAAAAAAAAAAACATGAACAGGCAGAAGGAACAGCATGTGCAAAGGTGTGGAGGTGGGAATATGGCTACTGTTTTCAGGAAGGTTCCTCAGCTCTGCCTGGAAAGGGCTCATCAAGAGGAGGGGGTGCAGCTGGGACTGCAGGGTGATTGCAGGTTTTCCAGGTAGACAAGGTGGGTATGTGAAATGACGGGAAAGCTATTCCAAGCAGACGGAAGAGCAGATGTGAGGCTAAGGGGGCAGGAAACAATCAGACACATCTTGGGAATGGATATTGGTAAGTGGAGAGGCAGGTGGGGGGCCTAGTGGTTGGCCAAACATCTGCAAAGCCAGCCTGAGGGTCTGGACTTTCTCCCCAGGGCAGGGAAGCCACAGAAGGGTGTTGAGCGGGGAGGGACAGAGTGTGAGCTGTTTATCTTTCCTTTTGATTAATGCTAGTAACTAGGTAACATTCATAATCCAGAAGGAATTTCAAAAACACACACCACACACATCCCACACAATACACAGAATAGGCCCAACACACACATCACACCATGCCACATACACACCACATACCACATACCATACAGACACTCCCCCATACCTTCATATACCACCCATGCATCACACACCACACTCACACACACAACACAGGCCACACACCACACAGAAACAAGACAGGCACATAGAAAACACACCATGCCAAACACGCACAACAAACACATACTATGTATACACACTATATCACTACACACTCCCCACACACAAAGCATGCAAACATGCCATGCACACACCACATACCACATCCAGCCCCTCACATGTACTACACACACATACACACCACGCATGCACATCACACATGCACCCCTCACATAACATACACATACACTCCACAAACCACCCACATGCCACATAAAACACAGCTATTAATGCCACAAATAAATGTTCTTAATACATACCCATATTCTGTTAGCTTTTGACATCAGAGCCAGATCTGGAGGGTGACTTTGCCTTCCCTGGTTAAGTTCAGTTTAGCAGTTTAGCAAATATTTAGTGAGCATCAGCAAGAGCAGGTGTCAGAAGCTGGGAGTGCAACACGATGTCAGGGAACAAGTGGAGGAGGGACTGGCAGGGGACCAGCTCACGCGGGGCACGGGGTGGGAGAGGGCTGGAGCAAGAGCACAGGTTGTCTCCAACAGGCCCTGGCTGCAGCCCATGTAGAAGAAGAATCGGGGGCTGGAAAATGTGAGGCCTTGAGTGCCCCCCTAAGGAACTGGGCAGTGGTCCCAGTGAGAGAAGGTCTGTCTGGGCCAGAGAGGTGTGGGATCTGGTCTCTACTCTGCTGCTGAACCAGCTTTTGAGTATCAGCATCATTTGAGAATCAAAAGTCTGAACATCTCATTATTCTCTTTCATCAGATCTGGGGAGGATAAGGGGATGGTTCCAGATGTGGCGAGGGGAGCACATGCAAAGGGCCTGAGGTGGGCGTGTGCCTGTCTGGCCCACTGCTGTCATTGCAACCACTGCCCCATTTCTTAGGGGGCCGGTCGAGGCCTCACATGTTCCAGCCCCTGGTTCTTCTGCAACATGGGCTTCTGCCGGGGCCCTTTGAGACAACCTGTGCTCTTGCCCCCAGTCCTCTCCCACCCCATGCCCTCATATGAGCTCTTCTGTCACCTGGAGCACACTTCCCTCCTCCTCCTGTTCTCTGACATTGTGTTGTACCCCTAGTTAGGAGGACATGTGGGTGGGGCAGAGTGATCCAGAGAGAGTGGACAAGGGCGTGTGGGTGGAGAGGTAGGCAGAAGCCAGTTCGTGTAGGGCCTCATGGGCCATTGTAAGGACTTAGCATTTTATTTTACGTGGGAGGGGACCTACTGAAGTCTTCTGAGCAGAGAGTGACATGAATTGACTTTGCTTTAATGAGGATCCTTCTGGCTGCTAAGCAGAGAACAGAGCGAGGGGGATGCGAGAGGGGAGGGGCACAGGGAGAGCCTGGAGGAGGTGGGGGAGAGCTGATGGGGTCCTGGGCCTAGGAGGAAGCAATAGAAGTGGTGACAGAGGTCAAGAGATGTTTTGCAGCTTAAGCCAACAGGATTTCCTGATGGACGCAAGGTGGGGTGTGGGAGAAAGGGAACTGTCCAGAATGACAGTGATGTTTTTGGCTTGAGCAATGGAAGAAAGGAACCACCATTGACCAAGAAGGTGTAATGTGGGTGGGGATAATGAGGATCAGGCTTGAAGGCGAGGAGCAGGAGCCACTCTTTTGTCATCTGTGAATGGGGAAATGAGCAGCCCTCCTTCATGGGGCTGTTGGGAAACTTCCACAGGTCGGTGGGCACTGAGTCCTCAGCACAGGAGTTTCTGCATCATGGGACACACAGCTGCTGATCATGTGATGGCCTTAAGAACAGGCGAGGGTCATGGTTTTCAAACTAGACTCCTGAGGGCCACCAGGACCAAGGTAGCTGGGGATAGTCATCAACACCTGTCTTCACCATCACCCACCTCCGCCCTGACCCTAGGGAGCCAGAATGCCCGAAGTCTCAGACCAGCCCTGCCACCTACTAGCTGTGTGACACTGGGCTATTTGGCCACTCCTCTGCCTCTGTTTCCCCATCTTGAACATGGAGCTGATGATGATGATAATACCACCTACTTTGGGGGTTGTTGTGAGGAAATAGGCAATCCAGATAAGGTGGGAAGGATTAAATGGGCTAATCCGTGGAAGTAATTACAACCACTGGACACCAAATAAATGCTCAGTACATAATAGGCATTTGAGCATGTTTGTTTGGAACTTAGTGTTTCTCAGTTAAAAGAAATACATGGATGGTCTCAGGCTACCTTCCTCCTTATCCTGTCGAGGAGCTTGAAGTCTTGATAGGGAAGTAGGGATTGAGGGTGAGGAAGAGCTGTCAGTCCCTCTCACATGGAAAGGGAGAAACAGCCTCCCTCAGGGCGCCAAGAGGAGGCTCCTGCAATTGTTTAAGCAGAAACGTGGTAAGCAATGCCAATAAGGCTTAGACTTCCAAGTTCCTTCTTAATTCAACATTGAGGGACACTATGGCCAGGTCACAAGGAGTGTGACCAGCTATGTGATCTCCTTCCCTAGCGTAGGACTGGGGGGACAGACATGGTGAGTTCCCTGGCTTACACAGACCCTGGTGATTTTCTCTCCCCAGATTTTCTGTTTTGTCATCGGGGAGTCACATTGCAGATTAAGGCCAACTTGACTCAAGAACCCGCTGAATGGACTACATCTAGTTACCAGATGTGTGGTGCTGGAGAGGTGTGTCAGGAGACGCTGCTGCTCATAGATGTGGGTATGTAGGCTGGGCACGAGGGCGATACATGGGCACCGGGTGTCCTGCATCCCCACCTTGGATTCCATCCCCTGAATTTCCTGGTCTGTTCCTTTCACACTGGGCAATCTCAGCCCAACTCTTTCTCTCTCTGGGCCTCGGTTTCTCCTCAAGAAAACTGGCACGAGGCAACGGCTATAATAGTACCTGCCTTGCTGGGCACTGTGAAGATGTAGGTGGAAATCCATGCCAAGGGCTGAGAACAGTGCCGGCACAGGGGAATCCCAGTAATTTCACTCACTCAAGAGATGTTTCTTGAGCACCTGTTTTAGGCACTGCAGATCCAATTGATCCGCCTTCTCACACCTTTGCACTCTAGTGGGGAAACACACACAAAAAAACAAAAACAAAAAGGAGGAGAATATGGATATGAAGATAAAAGCTCTAGAGAGAAATCCAGCAGGGAAAAGGAGATAGAGAAAGTGAGGCGGAGGCTGTGATCGTCAGACAGTGCCCAGGGAAGTCTCTGTGGAGCAGGTGATGTTTGAGCCAGCACTGGGAGGCGGCAGAGCTGGCGGGAGGACCCAGGCTCTGGCCTGTCTTTGTCCCACACTAAACATGACTTGAGCTATTATAAGCAGGAGACCTGCATTCACCCTTCACCTGGGGAGCATTGTGGATCCAGGGAGCCCAAATCCACAGCCCCTGCCGTCCGTGGGCCTCTCCCTCCTCCAGCCCCGCTTTCACTGTCTCACCCCTCAGGATACAGATCACTCCTATTGGGGAGCAAAGGCTGCAGCAAGGCTGGGGTGCCAGATTCCCAGACTGTCTCCATACATTCGGGGCCCCTTGGAGTACTGGTCGCTTCCTATGTCCGGTACTGCTCCTCCGACTATTGCAACAGAGCCAGCACTAGCAGCGTCTTGCTGAACGCCCTCCCTCATCCAGGTATGGGATCCAAGGACTTGGGGAGGTGGAGCCCCAGAGACACAGACGCTTGGGCTCAACAGGGGTGGCTGCAGCTGAGAGCAGAGCTGTGCACTCCAACCTCATCTGTGCCCCCCAGCTGCCCCCGCCCCGGGAGACCTGCGCTGTCCTGTCTGTGTGCAGTTGTCTGGTTCCTGCTTACCGAACTCTAACTATGCAACATGCCCTAATGGCACCACTCATTGTTATAATGGACACATTAATCTCAGGGGAGGTGAGTGCTGAAGGCTGGGTTCCAAAGATGAAGGGGTTGGGGGCCTGAAGTCATTGGCCTTGAGGTGGGAGGCTGCTTGTGGCCCTGACTCGTGGGTTTCAGAGTGGAGGGAGTTGAGGACCTAGATTTCTAGGTCTGAGGGAGGAGGGGCTGGGGACCTGGACCCCTGGGTCTGAGGAACTTAGGCGTGTGGCACTGTGTCCTCTCTGACTCAGTCTTCACCCTCCAGGTGGAGTGACCTCTACATTGAGCGTTCAGGGCTGTATGGCCCCATCTTCAATATCGTTGTTGAACCACACCCGGAATATTGGGGCTTTCTCTGTGAAGGAGAATTTTGAGGGTCAGGAAGAGGATGAGAAGCCTGTTAGCCATGACGGAGTTGCTCCTGCCCCCCACCTGGCTTGGGTAGTGGGGGCTGGGCTAGCCCTAGCCCTTTGGTGTGGAGGGCTTTGCCTTTACTGCTAACTCCACTTAGCCTTGATTCTTAACCTCTGCTGCCCGCCCCCACCCCCTGAAACCAACTGCCCCTCTGACCTCATAACCTAATAATGTTGGACACCAAATCATTTTCCCATCCTCTCCATGAGTTATCATCCCCCACACACCCACACACTTTATCACCTGATAACAACATATGGAAGGGCCTGGGAGCAGCTGAACTTGCCTTATGGGTGAAGGGATATTCAAGGAGTGGCCACATGTGTCTCATAATAAAAACATTGTCCTTCCTCCCAGTGCTGGGATTTCTCTATGTGAGGGGAGGTCAGGACAGCCAGAGCTCTGACATGGGGGGAGAGAAGTATTTGGTGAGAGAATCAGCATCCAAGGCCCGTCATTCATTGTTCTGGTCCACATCTCCATTCCAGCCTGGGTGATGGCAGAGTCTTCAGGGTGCTAGAGAGAGAGAGACAGACAGACAGACAGACACACACACACACACACACAAACACACACACACACACACGCACACACACACGGGAGGTGGGGAGAAAGAGATTTATTTACAGGACCTCTAGCTGAAAAATGCATCCACCCCACAGTGGCACTAGAGGGAGGGTGTATTAGTCAGGGTTCTCCAGAGAGACAGAATCAATAGGATATGTTATAATTATATGAGAGGGATCATTAGGGGAATTAGCTCACATGACTGTGAAGAAAAGTCGCATCATAGGCCGTCTATAAACTGGATGCCGTAGTGTGGCTCAGTCCAAGTCCAAAGACCTCAAAACCAGGGAAGCTGATGGTGTCCTTGGTTTAAGTCCTGGAACCCAAAAGCTCAAGAGTCTTGAGGTCTGATGTCCACAGACAGGAGAGAAGGGTGTATCCCAGCTCAAGCGGATCGAGAGATTGACCTTTTTCCTCTGTCTTTTTTTTTCTCTGGACCCCCAGTGGATTGGAGGGTTGCCACCCACACTGAGGTTCCCACCCAGTCCACTCGACTCTCATACTAATCTCTGTTGGAAACACCCTCGTGGACTGTATTAGTCCATTTCGTGTTGCTATAACAGAAATACCTGAGACTGGGTAATTTATAAAGGAAAGAGGTTTATTTGGCTTATGATTCTGGGACAGCTGCATCTGACGTGAGCCTCAGGCTGCTTCTACTCATGGCGGAAAAGTGGCAGGCAGCCGGTGGGGACAAGCAGATCACATGGCGAAAGAGAGAGAGAGAGAGAGAGAGAGAGAGAGAGAGGAGGTGCCAGGGTCCTTTAAACAATCAGCTCTCGTGGGAACTAATAGAGCGAGAACTCACTCACTACCCCTCCTCCCCCATAGAGAGCATTAATCCATTCAAGAGGGATCTGCCGCCATGACTCAGTCAGTTTCCAACGCTGCCACATTGGGGATCAAATTTCCACATGAGTTTTGGAGGGGACAACACATCCAAACTCCATCATGGACACACCTAAAAAGATTGCTTTATCAGGTTTTTTAGCATTCCTTCATCTAACCAAGTTGACACCTAGAATTTACCTTCACAAAGGGGAAGGGGGAATTAATGTCCTAACCTCAGTCAATGTCCTCCCTGTAGTCTCCTTTTGGGGCTCCCCATTGGCTGACTCCAGCTGGAAGCCAGAGGCAGGAGATCCCGTTGCTGCAGTCCCCATAGATCTGCCACTCACACTGCAAAGCGAGGGGAAAAGGAAGGAGAGTGAATCTGAAAAAGGAAACAGAAAGTGTCCAGAACAGTCCACCCCTCCCCCCTCAGCATCCACCATTTTCCTTTGTCCAGATGAAAATCAGACTCCTTGATACAGAAGACACCCAGTTCCAATCCATTACCCAATCACTGTAGCATTGTGTGATAGTGACAATGAAGTCCTGCTCCCATAGCATTAAACCACTGGTTCTTCATCAACCACAATGAGAAAACGATGTGATAGCTGCTGAGGTCCTGGGTGTGGTGCTGGTGGCAATCACAGCTGCCTCCTTTCACCACCCATTCCATGTTCCCTCACCACCTCCTTGGGACCACTGACGGGTGACCCATGCCTTCACTCCTATGGGGGTGAGTCTTGGATGGTCTTGTGCTTATCAGGTTTCTGCACTTTTCCACCGAATAGGGCCACTGGCCAAGGAAATATGACCCCCCACAAGTTGCCTGCCTCCCAGACCCAGCCACCCAACATCCGTCTGGTCATCGGGGTCAGTCGTCCCTCTGCTTTGCTGTTGTTTCAGCAGCACGAGGAGCACAGAATGGCAGAGGGCGGTCCTGGCTTTCTATCGACTCCAGCTATGATGGGATTCTTCATCCACATTGTCCCAAGGCCACAGGGACAAGAAGCAAACATTCTTGCAGTGGGTTGTTCGGTGCAGCAGTGGGAGGGGCACTCCTTATTTCCTGGACCCACGCGTGCTGGCCATGGAGGAAGTGGCATGAGAGGCTGGCATGGAGGAAGTGGCATGATAGGCTGGCCGTGGAGGAGGTGGCATGACAGGCTGGCATGGAGGAAGTGGCATGATAGGCTGGCCGTGGAGGGGGGGGCATGATAGGCTGGCATGGAGGAAGTGGCATGATAGGCTGGCCGTGGAGGAGGTGGCATGATAGGCTGGCATGGAGGAAGTGGCATGATAGGCTGGCCGTGGAGGAGGTGGCATGACAGGCTGGCATGGAGGAAGTGGCATGATAGGCTGGCCGTGGAGGGGGTGGCATGATAGGCTGGCATGGAGGAAGTGGCATGATAGGCTGGCCGTGGAGGGGGTGGCATGATAGGCTGGCATGGAGGAAGTGGCATGATAGACTGGCCGTGTAGGAGGTGGCATGATGGGCTGGCTGTGGAGGAGGTGGCATGATAGCCTGGCCGTGGAGGAGGTGGCATGATGGGCTGGCTGTGGAGGAGGTGGCATGATAGGCTGGCATGGAGGAGGTGGCATGATAGGCTGGCCGTGCAGGAGGTGGCATGATCAGCTGGCTGTGGAGGAGGTGGCATGATGGGCTGGCCATGGAGGTGGTGGCATGATAGGCTGGCATGGAGGAGGTGGCATGATAGGCTGGGCGTGCAGGGGGTGGCATGACAGGCTGGCCGTGGAGGAGGTGGCATGATGGGTGGCCATGGAGGAGGTGGCATGACAGGCTGGCCATGGAGGAGGTTGCATGGTAGGCTGGCCGTGCAGGGGGTGGCATGATAGGCTGGCCATTGGTGTAAGATGTACAGCATTTCCTGTTGGATGGCAGGGTATGGTCTCTCACTGGTGTCCTAATAAGCCACTCATGGGCTGTTCCATTCTGATAAGCCGACTGCCTCAGTGTAGTGGGCGCCTGGGAAGGTCAGTGAGTCCCACGGGTGGGAGTAACTAGCTCATGTCCTTTGCCTTACGATGTGTCCCCTAGTGGGAAGCAGCGCGGCACGGGACACCATCCCAATACAAAAGACATTTTCTAAATCCGAAAATGGCAGTGTTCACAGAAGTGCTGAGTGCAGGGAGGGAAAATCAGAACCCACAGTGTGTGTCCATCCCTGTGGGGACAAAGCTACGTCCCCTCCCTGACAGGAAGTGTGCTGTGTCTTCGACCTCCCTCCAGTGGCCAGGTCATCCTGCTGTAGAACGACGCCATGCCAGGGGCTTCACAGTGGCCTCTGCCTGTGTTGGGTTGGGTGCTGAGCACAGTCAACAGCCAGTCAGCCTGGAGAGAGTCAACCCATTTGTCCTAACCATGTACGGCCTCTGTCCCTGCCCCATGGCCATGTTGCATGTAGACCCAGTGAGCAAGCTCTGCTGGGGAAGGAAGCTGCCAGATGCTGTCCACTGAATATTAAGAGCTGTCTCCTCAGTCAGTGTGTGTCCTGGTGGGCATGTGCGTGGGACATGCAACCCCACACTCTGCCCGTCCCCAGAGGACTGTCTGCATCTTCTTCCTGTCTCAGTTTTATTCTTTTATTCTGTTCTTGACCAGGGGGCCCACCATGGATCCATTTACAAGTGGACCTAAGGCTATGTCTCCCTCCATACAGGTGGACCCCTGAAGTTTTCCCACCTGGATGATTTCCCTACTTCACTCCTTCAGGGCCACCTGTGAGTGGGACACTAATGTAGCTGCCATCCACTTTTGTCTGGTGCCAGCTCATCGTGAGAATTCATCCTGCCCTTTTCTTGCTCTGTAAAGAAGTCACAGGGAATCCCCAGGAGTCCATAGTTGTGGTAGATGAAGAGGCAGGAGGAGCAGGTGCCCACCTGCTGGGGCATTTACCTGTGCCCTCCAGACCTGCTTAATCCTGATCTCATACACACCTTTCCCATGGAAGATGGGTACTGCGGTGCACACCCCATGTCAGGGCTTGGTAGCTCAGACAGCACCCAGGACATGATGGGCAGTTCAGGTAACAATGCCCCTGTTGGTGTCACGTGATCAGGCATTCAGATTTCTCTGTGCCCAGTAATAAGCCAGGAGCTGCTTTCCAAATGGGGGATAGTGTCTGCAGAAGGAGACATACCTTTGATCCAAAACCCTGAGGATCTGCATTGTGTTTATCCTATTTTTCTATGTCAGTTTTTGTAACTTTCAATAACACCAGATCTGTTGAGTCACATGGCCTGAGGTTCAGGACAGCTGGTTTCCAGCCTGGATTTTCTGCAGAGCCATTTCCTGCTCTAGAATCCACTCAAAACTGGCCGCCTTATGGGTTTCCTCACAAATGAGTAGGAGTAGAAAGTCAAAATATGCTACATTTTGCCTGCCATATCCTAAGGGACCTATCTCTTATCTCAGGGCAGAGGCACAAAATGCAACAAATTGTCTCTCAGTTTAGATGAAATATTGGGACTTGCCCCAGACCTATAGGTCCCAGGGTTTACATCAGTCTGGTAAGAAGGTTGATGTCTGCACAGTTTATCTCCCACCCTGTGGCACACACCTGTCTTATTTCTAAGTCATTAACTGGACTTGCCGCTTCTTGCTCACTGTGTCTAGTGAAATTAACATAATGTCACAAATGAAGTGAACCCGTGTGATGTTCTGTAGAAAATCAGGTGATCGAGGTCCCTTTGCACCATGAGAAAGAGCAGGAGAGCAGACCAAGCTGTAAGACCACAAAGTTAAGGTGTATTCTTGTCCCTGAAATATGAAAGCAAATGCTTCTGATTATCTCTGCCAATAAATATGAAAAAAGGGCAGTTAGATCTGCAGCTGCATGTCCAGGGGCTGCAAGAAGCCACAGCTAGAGCTGCAGCTGCAGTTGTCATTGCCGCTTACCTGTGCTGTATCCTGCCATCACTCTCCTGACATTTTCGCAGTGACCAAACAGGAGCAATAAATGGAAGTGTGGGAGCAGTCTAGACCCCTGCATCTCTCAAGCTTTCATGTTGGCACTAATCTCAGAAATTCCCCCAGGGGTGCATTATTGCTTCTGATTTACTGTCTCGGTGGAGGTGATGATAGTGCCAGAATTACCATTTGGCTTTTTCTACCATAATGGCCCTCACTCCATGGGTCAGGGAACCTGTGCAGGGATTTTTCCAGTTACCTATACCTATTATACAATCTGGGATGACCTAAATAACAGGATAAGTCTTGTGGTCTTACTTGGTCCCCTAGGAAAAGGATTTGAACCAAAAATCTATTGATAAGGATTGAATTGTTTCCCCCAAGTTTTATGTATTAGAAGCTTGTGACTGTTGGGAGTGTGGGAAATACTATTATGGTTAATTGAAAGGTGGAATCTTGAAGAGGTGATTAGAGTGTGAGGACCCTGCCTAGTGAATGGATTGATCCATTCACTGAGTAATAAATTAATAGATTAATGGTGGTCACGGTTATGGTTCTGAGGGCTTTAAAAGGAGCATTCACAGGGAGCTCTCTCTCTGCCTCTGTCATCTCACAATGTGATGCCCTGTGTTGCTGAAGCCACCACCAAGGAAGACCCTCACCAGATGTGTTCCCTGGACTTTAGACTTCCCAGCCTCTGAAACTGTAAGCAATACATTTTGTTTTCTTATAATTCACCTAATTCCAGGTATTTTGTTATAAGCAACAGAAACAGACCAATCTATCTATCTATCCTCTGACTCATTCACAGTGGGGATTAGCATCCCCATCATCCAAACAATCCCTGGAAGACCTGAGCATTTCCCTTTGACCAGTGCCCAACTCTCCCAGACAAATGCCCCCAGGTCTCTCTGGTGTGGAGGAAGATTCACTGTCTACACCCTTAGCTGCACTGCAGGGTCCTTCTCGAGCAGATCCAGCCTCCCCCTCATTCTTGGTGTCCCAGGTCTGTGAACTGGCTTAGTCTGGGAACTGGACAAGAGGCCATTGTGACAACCTAAGTTAGAGTTCTTCCCATTGGAATTAGAAAATTTCTACTTATCAAGCCGTATCTTAGTAGACTTCCCATTAATTTCACTTTTAGGGACCCCCTGGTCATTTAGATTTGCCACAAATCCCCACCTGTCAAAATTCTCTGATGACTTTTTTGCTCTGTGGCTTATTTCAGTGACTGGGGCCACCTTGTCTCCAAATGCTCAGTGTCACCACTTGGCCACTCCAAGATCCTCTTTTCCCATGGAGATCAGAGAACCCAGCTCCATTACAGTATTCCCCATAAACATCTTCTGCCTCAAAGGTGAGCCTCTGCAGGACCCTTGCTGTCTCCTCCTCAGTGTATTTCAGGTGACTGAGGAGACTGCACACAGCCAGCCGTTCCATTCTGGCTTTCCCATCTCCCCAGACTTTGAACTCTTTTTGTCTCCAGTATGCCAGAGGATTTCAGCATAGACTCCAGATATAGCTCACTAACCTAACAGATTAGTAATGTCATTCCCAAGTGCTTGAGCCAACACCTTAAATCCCATATTCCATGTAAAAGAATTTGGTTCTATAAAGCCTTTTTCTTCATCCTATCTGGCCTCACACCCTTAGAGTCTGTATCAATCAGGGTCCAGGCAGGAGTCAGAAACCACACACTAATTTGGGCAAGAAAAGTTGAATATAAAGGATCGCTAACTAATAGAGGATTGGAGTTAAGAGGGAATTGACAACTAAAGGGTAAGGAGAACTCTCAAGAAAAGCAGAATGGCAAATATAGGGCATAACTTCCACCCAGGGGCTGGAAGATAAGCCCTTCCTCCTGCAGTGTCCCTCTAGCACCCTTTACTGGACTGTCTAACATTATGCCAGGGAGACAAGAAGTGCTTGCGAGATCTAGCTCCTGTATCACAAGCAGGATGACGAAGGATGGATCTGGAGCTGAGAGAAAATAAATGGTTAATTGGCACGGAATCTATTTATGCACATGTTCTAGGACTCCTGTCAGTGCAGATTGGTGAGATCCTGTAATGCTCTCAGTGTGTGGCTTGCTTGCCCCAGACCAGCCCTGTGCTTCTCTGTCTGGCTATGTTGGAACCTCACTCTTACTGTGGGTGTGGAGGACAGCAAGGCTTCCCAGGCGAGGCAAGTGCCCCAGATGCAGTCATTGGCAGGCTCTTGTGCAGGGGAGAACTGGTTCCCTCAGATGGGAGTGGGAGATATCTTCACTGTGTGAGGAGATTGGTCATCCCAAGGCCCCTATCTCATGTCTGAGGACCACACTCTCTTCTCCACCAGTGCCTTTACCTTAGCATAACTTGTGGGGTTGATCGCCATTAAAGAGTAAACTGAAGCATGATAAAATTTAAGGAGTCTATTTGAGCAAACAATGATGCATCAATTGAGCAGCTCCAAGCCAGAGATCATTTGGGAGCTCCACTGAGGAATGCAAGGGAGAGACCTTTATAGGACAAACACAGATGTAAAGGAAAAATGTATATATTTGTAGGGAAAATGAAAAGTAAATGGTCAGGGTCCCTAGGCATTTGATGTAAATGATAACTGTGCATGTGTGCCCAGGTGTTCCTTGGCTATTGTCTGTGGATGCGTGTGAGCACCCAGGTCTTCCTGGGTTATTGGACTTAAGTATAAAGGATGAATTGCTTTGATACACAGGGCACTCAGTACACCACGGGAGGTGCTAGCTACCTGAGCTTGCATATAAGTAAAGCCTATTAATTTTTACCCATGGCTCCCAGGATCTTTCTCCTATTACCTAGCTCGCGGACCTGCGGATGAGAGGTTTGTGATCCAGTCTGTACAATGGGTTTGAAGGGTCTGTGGGCCCTAGCCCTAGTGAGACAATATTTTATTTTGTTCCAGTTATACAGTTGCCATATTTGGTTTATCCTGTTGGAAAGTCCCTAGTTATATAAGTTTCTTGGCTGCTTCTGAATGGTTGAGCCTAAGTTCAATTTTTCTTTAATAGAGGCATTTACAAGAAATAGCTCAAGTTAAGTTTTGCTTATGTTCACAAACCAAGCAAGGTTAAGGTCACTTATGAGGCCTGACTGGCTTTGTTTGCTCAGAGATTCTTCAGCCCCGTCTCCATTTTAATTCACTTTAACCACACTCACCCGGCCATGCAGCTCTGCAGCTCTTTCACTCAGGCTCTGGGTTTGGTCCTCAGCCAATCTTCCCTGGAGCTACAGGAGGCAAGGGCTCACTGCCAAGGAGGCTTTCTGATTGCTTACTCACATTCCCATTTAGACAGTCTCATCTTTCAATCACTCATTTTGATTTCTAGGATCACCCAAAGAAACCAGCTGTCTCCACCACTGTTGCCATAGTGACAAAGTGCCACAGCCACTTCAGGACCCAATACTTTGCCTGCCACCTGCACTTCCTTCACTGCTGCCACCAGTGACAATTTGAGCGATGCGATGTTGCCATAGGTCTTGTCTCACCTGTGCCCCATCTTCCCCCATCAAAGTGGGTATCTCTGTGCTCCTGCTATGTGGTGGTAAGCTAATCCAAAAATACAATTCTGATGGTCTGTTTCCTGGTGCCACTCCTGATCCTGATTATGGATTGGTCAGGGGACCAGCAGAAAACAAATGGCACACTTAAATCGGGTAATTTGAGCAGAATTAATTAAAAGAACTGCTTATAGGGCCGGCCCGGTGGTGCACTGCTACAGTGCGCCGCTTGGGAGCGCGGTGGCGCTCCCGCTGAGGGTTCGGATCCCACATACAGACCGGTTCCCGCTCACTGGCTGAGCGAGGTGCGGGTGCAGCGCTGAGGTTTGTGATCCCGTTGCCGGTCCCAGTCCGGTACGGGTGCGACACTGAGGGTTACGATCCGTTGCCGGACATGAAAAAAGACAAAAAAATAAAATAAAATAAAAGAACTGCTTATAAATGTAAGGTCAAAATCTAGGGAAACCACAAAGGATGGTCTAGGACTTGGGGGCACCCCTATATTTTAAACACATTGTTATGACAATATATAACATGGCATGTTAAAGTTTGTGGACAAAGATTCAGGACCATATAAACTTGGTCAGGCTTGCATGCACAAAGGCTCTATGCCTAAGGAGTGCCATGCACTTCATAGATATATATTGACTTGTATGAAAAGGCTCAATACTGAAACAGGAAGAGAGCTCCATTCTACACTAAGTCCACACCTGAACACAAGGCCACCCACACTCATGGTGTGTTGGTAAATGCTGAATGACTAATTTCCCAAGGGGAGGGGAAGAAAAGCTCTTATTTGTAGTGTTTGCCAATTTCCATGGTGTGAATACTCTCACCATGGCGGATTTCAAGCTACCAACATGATGTCACTGAACACGGAGCTGGGAAGAAATGCCCAGAAGCAGCCATTATGTAACATTTGTACCATACAGTTGCAATAGATGTAAATAACATGAAGAGCATAGATAATAATAAAATGTAAGATAATTAGGAAGTAATGATTTTTTTTAGTATTTATTACCTTTCTCTTTAATATACTAGTTGACCCTTGAACAACATGGGGGTTAGGGGCATTTACCCTCTGTGCTGTTGAAAATCTGTATATAATTTATAAGCCCTCAGAAACTTAACTACTAATAGCCTGTTGACTGGAAACCTCACCAATAACATAAACAGTTGATTAATACATATTTTGTATATGTATTATATACTGTATCCTTACAATAAAGTAAGCTAGAGGAAAGAAAATGTTATTAATAAAATCATAACAGAGAGAAAATTTTCCAATATATTTATCCAAAAAAATTCACATATAAGTTTAACCATGAAGTTCAAATCCATGTTGTTCAAGGGTCAACATTAATTTAATTGTAAATTGACATAATTTAATTTTTAGTAATGGATGTGTTTAGAAACTAGCGTGCAAAATACCTGAAAATTTAGACATTTACTCTCACGAATCAGAGTTAGCTCCAGCCCACCACTGCCCACAACCCGGAGGGAGTAAGTGTGCATGTATGGGGCGGGACCATCTTCACAATGCCAAAAATCAGTAAAAACCACACAAATAAAAATGCCATATCACCCTGACCAGGGTTAAGCTAGCAGATTTAGACAATTCACTTTAGAATAAAAAAAAAGTCCTTTACCTAAGCTTGTGAATTTTGGTACTGAAAATCTATCTCCCATTCCCATGTTCTAACTCCTATGAGTGACAGATTAGCAGGCATAATTCATTACTTAATTCGGTAATAAGTACTTATTGAGCACTTCTTATTAGTCTAGTCTAGGTGCTTGGGCTACAGAAGTGAACAAAACAGCAAGCATGCTTGCCTTCTTGGAGCTTATGTTATGAAAGGAGTGGGAAAATTATCAAGCATGTGATATTATATCAGCACAGTTGGTCAGTATCGTTGTAAGAATTCAACTTATTAAATTATAGAAAAAAATCAAACAAACTTTGCTGTAGTAAGAAGAGAAAAATTAAATTGTTCGTCTTCATCATTAGGGATTTCTATTGAGTTTTTGATGGCTGTAAAAGCGAGCCTGAAGACTTCTGCAGTATGTGATCCCTGAGAAAAAGGAAAAACATGAGGTGGGCCATATGACTGTCCAACTTTGTGCCTGGAGTCAGTTTCCAGACTGTGGTTCAGGGAGGTGGAACACAAGCAGAGCATGGTGGTCACACTGGGTTGAGTAGACACAGATGAGAATTTGGGGATGAGGAAGTGGCTTAAATTTGCAGAGCAGAGTACTAGAGAGAAGGGAGCTATACAAAGAAAGAGCCCCTAAATTGAGTTTATTACTGAATACTAACTTGCATATACACAGATGAAATTCCAGGTGGTTAGGCAAAAACCAAACAAACTGAATGTCTTAGTCTGTTTTGTGCTGCTATAAAAGACTGGATCACTAATAAAGGAAAGAAGTTTATCTGCCTCACAAATCTGGGGCAGCTGCATCTGGCAAGGGCTTCAGGCTGCTTCCACTTATGGCAGAAAGTGGGAAGAGAGCTGGCATGTGCACGGGGATCACATGGCAGGAGAGGAAGCAAGAGAGAGAGGAGAGGTACCAGGCTCTTTTTAACAACCAGCTCTCAGGGGAACTAATAGAGGGAGAACTCACACTCCCCCAAGGGAGGGCATTAATCTATTCATAAGGGATCTGCCCCCATGACCCAAGCACTTCCCACAAGTCCCCACCTCCCAACACTGCCACAAAATTGGGGATCAATTTTTAACAAGAGTTTTGATGGGGACAAAGATATCTAAACCATAGCACTTATGAAAACCTTTCAGGGATCTACACGTGGAACAATGTCCAGAGTTCACATAGAAAAGAAAGACGTTCAAATTCCAATAAGCCAGGGAAGAGATATCTTATTGAATGCATAGAATATTCAGTAGAAACTTCAGAAAGGTTATACCTTAAAAGTAGGGCTAAACTTGCCCTAGATAAAGTCTGTTCTATACCCATGCTCATACAACTTAAATATTTTATATTATCCTACATTATATGTTCTTAGATATTTCTATATATTAGCAATAAACTAGAAAGTAAAAAATAAAAAATAATTTACCATGGCATCTATACACATAAAGTACTAAGTAATCAATTTAACAAAATGTGTGGAAGACTTTTACACTGAAAGCCAAAGCTTTGAACAGACACCTCACAGATGAAGATATACAAATGGCCAATAAGCACATTAAAAATTGCTCAGCATATTCAGTCATCAAAAAATGAAAATTAAAAGTATGATGAGATGTTACTACAAATCCACTAGAATGACTAAAATTTAAAAGTTTGACAAAACCAAAAGTTAGCAAGGATGTGGAGCAAACAAAATTCACACTGCTGGCGAGAATGTAAAATGTTGCAACCACTTTGGAAGAAGTTCCAGGAGTTCATTAAACACTTACCCTATGCTCCAGAAATTCTGCATTGTACTCAAGAAGATAAAAATATATATTCAAATAAGAGCTTGTATATGAATATTCATAAGAGATTTACATAACAGCTCAAAACTGGAAAGAATTCAAATATTTACTCAGAGGCAAATGAATAAATATATTGGAGTATATCCATACAATGAAATGCTAGTCAGCATTAAAAGCAATTAACTCTATTAATACTCACAATAACATGGATAAATATAAAAAACCATGCTGAACAAAAAAATGCCAAAGACAAATGAGTTCATGCTATATGGTTCCACTTATACAGAATTCTGGAACAGGCAAAATGTTTCACAGTGACAGAAAGTAGTTCAGTGGTTTCCAGTGAGGGTGGGGAAGGTTGGGAGGAGGGGGCTTGACTGCAAAGGGACGTGAGGGAACTTTTTGGAGTTATGAAAATATTTTGTATCTTGATTGGGATGGTGATTACACAGTGTCATTCATTTTTCAACTCCCAGTAAACTGTCCACCTCTAATGGATACATCTTATTGGATATAACTTATACTTCAAAAAAATGAAAGAAGTCCAAACCAAAGGAAATGTTTACTGTTACGTAATTTATATCATGCGGTAAAGTTTTAAACTCACATTCATTTTTAGTTGTACTCATTGTTTCATGACATACAGTTATCTAATTAGTGTTTGACAGCCTTGAGGTTGACAAACGCAGAAGAGGGCGTTTATAATGGGATCACAACTGGTGAGCGTTAGCAAGTTTTATGATACCTATGTTGTCTTACTTACTTTCCTCCTTGGGAATCAGAATCTTAGGAAATAGTAAATTCGGTTTCAAAGTCAACACGCCCAACAAACTGAGATGGAAAATAATTTTACTAAGGAAAACTGCTTTTCTTTCTTCGAATACATATTTTCCTCTTAAAGAGAAATGCATGGTTTCCACATAAATTAGGGATGGTATTAAGGGGGTTGTTCAGCAGAGCATGATACTTTCTAAAGGATCCAAATGCCTGAATTAGGAAAACCTTGTCTGGGGGAATCTAAGGCTGAGTTTGAGTGACTTTTCGTTTCCACAGCAAAATATGAAAGTTCCAGTTGCTCAGCGTTCCCGTCAGCACTTGGTTTGGTCAGTATTTTTGTTTTAACCATTCTAGTATGTGTGAAGTGGTATCTCATTGTGGTTTTAATTTGCATTTCACCAATGGCTAATGATGCTGGACATCTTTTCTACAATTATTTGATATCCATATATCCTCTTTGGCAGAGTGTCTATTCAGGACCTTTACCTATTTTCAATAGGGTTGTTTGTTTTCTTATTGAGATTTGAGAGCTCCTCAGATATTCTAGATCTCCATCTATAACTGTGAATGTGTCAGTTTCTCCTTTTGGTTCTGCCAGGTTTTATATCATGTATTTTGAAACTCTGTTCTTGGGTGCATATTGAATTGACTCATTATTATTTAATTCCCTCTTAATCTCTGGTAATTTTCTTTACTCCGAAGCCTACTTTTTCTGATATCAATATAGCCACTCCAACTTTCTCCTGATTAGTGTTTGCATGTTATATCTTCTTCTGTCCTTTAACTTTTCAGCTACCTATATTATTATATTTGAAATGAACATCTTAAACAGTCAACATGTAATTGAGTCTTTCCCTAATCCATTCTGAAAATCACAGATTTAAATTTGAGTTTTTAGAGCATTTACATTTAAAGTAACTTGGATACAATTTTTATAAATTCATTTCTGTTTTTTTTCCTCTTTCTCTTTCCATGTTGTCTTATGTGTTATGTCTTAGTTTGTTTGTGCTGCTATAACAAAAATATCTCAGACTGGGTAATTTATAATGAGCAGAGACTTATTTTCTCATAATTCTGGAGGCTGAAAGTCCAAAGTCAAGGCGCCAGCATCTGGTGTCTGGTGAGAGACATCTTGCTGTGCCCTCAAATGGCAGATGGTAGAGGGCAAGAGAGAGCAAGCTCACTCCCACTAGTCCTTTTCATAGAGACATTAATTATAAATCCAGACCTAAACACCTCCCAAAAGGCCCCACTTCCTAACACTGTTGCATTGGGGTTTCAGTTTTCAATGCATGAATTTTGGGGGACACATTCAGACCATAGCAGGCTATTTCAACATTTTAGTATTCCATTCAAGTGTATCTATTTTGTTTTTCCCCATATCTCTTTAAAGTGATTTCTCTAGAGATTACAGGATTATAAAATGCATACTTAACTTTTCCCAGTCTACTTAAAATCAATATGTTTTCACTTCAGATAGAATGTAGAAACCTTACCAAATATAGGTCCCTTTACTCTCCTCTTTTTATGTTGAAGTTGTTCTATGTATTCCATTTACACACATTCAAAACCGATGTTATCACGGGAAGGGATACAGAAGGACTCCCGGGTCTGAAGCAGAGTGGGCTTGGGCCTTGACTCCTTGGTCTGAGAGAGGAGGTGGCTGGGGTTCTGGACTCCTGGGTCTGAGAGAGGAGGGACTGCAGGCCTGGAATCTTGGGCCTGAGGGAGGAGGTTACTCAGGGCAAGTTCTCAAAGGTTCCTGAGTAATGAGAGGACTGGGGGCCAGCCATCAGGCATCTAGTATTTGAGGTGAATGTCTTTCTTTATTTTCTCTTATTTTACTCCTGGAGATGGGATCAAAACCACAGAGAGCACAGCCTGCCTGCTCCATCAGTCTGCTCTTTGTCAAATGTCACCAATCAAGACAGTCCCTTCAGTTATTCTAAGAACTGCCAAGCTTCCAGAACATGCCAGCTAGACAGCGACGACAGAATCATCCACACTTACATCTGAATAGAAAGACCTCCTGCTCTGAAGTCTGTGAGCACTGCCCCTGGCCTAGTTGCTGGGACAAGGTTGAAATTGGCCTTGGCCCTTTTGTGACGCGCTTCATCTTTTCTGCCTCCTGATGATACCAATCTATCCTGTCCTGTAGTCCCAAGACTTAAGGACATCTGACACCTAATTATTTCCCATCCACTCCATGAATTACATGCTTATTTTTAGTGTTTTGAATTTTAGGACACCAAATAATTACACAATATTTAGGACTATGATATAAATCTAATTGCAACTCATCTTAAATTATTGTTTATGTTTTTAAAAGTTTGGGAGGGTTCTAAAAGGGCATAATATTCTTCCTAAAGTAATCTAACTAAGTTGCTATTTCTTAATATTTGTATTAACTGGCCCTAGATTTTTTTTTAACCGTTTGAAAGTTATTAATATATTTTCACATAAAATTAAGAGCTTTACCACCCTCACCACCCCCTTTTTTGGCGACTGGCAGCCACAGGGATCGAACCCTGGACCTTGGCGTTATCAGCACCACGCTATAACCCACTGAGCTAACTGGCCAGCCTTAACCCCTTTCTTATTGTGGCATTTCCTTTATTAAAAATAAATATTCATTTATACCATAACTCACAGAAAGAGTACCAATTCTGAAAGTACACAGAACAGATCCTCACTTCATGTTACATTGAAAAGCTTACCTATATGTGAAATAGAATTTTCAGCCACGAACAACAAAGCCAAATGACATGTCTTGTTCGTGGCACTGACACAGACAGGCGCGTTAGATATGATGGCAACCGGTGGCATCTCACTATCACTGCTCACGCATACATTCAGGGGTGCCCGAAGGGACGCCGAAGCGGCCATTCCTCCGTTCAGCCCTCCAGGACACCGTGGAGGAGGCTAATGAGACGATGCAATCCAAGGATGCCGCCTGGACTAAGGAGGGGACACTGCACGTGAAGAGTGGGGAGGCAGAGCTGACTCGCAGTGGCTAGAGCCACTGGGTGTGTGCTGGGGCCGGGGCCGGGCTGGGAGTATGAGAGGCCATTTGGGCAGGGAGGTAAATTCAGTGACTGAGGGCCATGGGTTTTACTTCCTAGTGTGGCTGGAAAAGCGGAAACAACACAGCACAGACAAAAGGGTGATGTGAGGCCATTTGGGGACGCGGTGCGTGAGCCGCATTGCACCCCTGGGGCTGCAAAGACTAGCAGGCTCTCTTCCGCCGGCTGGTCCGCCACTTGCCTTCTGCGCCTGTGCATCTTCGCGGGCTGCCAGGAATTGGCGTATCCGGGTCCAATGAGGTGTGGTGTTTCTCCAGGCTCATCCAATGAGCTCCTGCAATGCTTTTGCGTGAACCAATGGGGCTTCGAGTGCCATGCTCTGTCCCGTCTCCTGTGCCTCTGAGAGGCTCGAGAGAGAGCCAGGCTGGGCTAGCAGGCGTTCCAGGCTGCACGTTCGGCCCGGTGAGGTTCTGGTGAGGTCGTCTGGAAGCCAGCAGGAATTTTGCTCCTTTAAAGAGAAGGAGGCTGGGGGCCCAGATTTCTGGGTCCCGAGGAAAGCGAAGGCCAGGGGGCCAGAATCCTGAGTCTGAGGGTGGTGAGGGCTGGGGGCCCGGACTAGCGGGTCTGAGGGGACGGGGCTGCTGGCTCGGAATCACGTGTCGTGCAGGAAAAGGTGACTGGAACCCAAACTTCTGGATCCTTAGGTAGAACAAGGCTACGCTCTCAGAATCCTGGGTTCTGATGGGGCTGGGGGCTGGGGGCTGAGATACCGAAGCCTCGAGAGCGTTGAGGTTTGAGCCTGGACTCCTGGGCCTGAGAGAGAAGCGGCCTTTGGGCTCAGACTCCTGGATCCTGAAGTTGGAGGGTGCTGCGTTGCCAGATTCCTTTGTCTTAGGGAATGTGTAACTGGGTCTGAGAAATGGAACTATAGAAACTGAGCCACAGTGAACTTGTTAACTTGCTCAATCAAACCCACATGGTAGTTAGGGACAGACTGACTTCAGAGGTTATAGTCTTATATACCGTAAGCTCTATGCTAAAGTCAGTACTTGCTAGAACCTAGGCATAATCTTCCTCTGTCTGGTTGCAAACTTGTCTTTTCCCCATCAAATCACAGAACCTGGTCAGTTCTTCTCAATCCCTCTAAAAGAAGCCATGGGAACCTGTCATATCCAGGCCTTGATGTTCTACTTTCTCCTAGGAGCCTCCTCCTTGACCTGTATGTATGGGAGACATGGAGGAACAGTGGCTGGGTCACAAAGGATGGATTTATGGTGAAAAAGGAGGGACTTTGGCCCCATAGAAAAGGGCAAGTGTTTTTACCTCATTTTCTCCCCAGTGGCCCAACATCTGGAGTGTTTCAAGAGTATATCCACGAGTATAGAAGAGAATCCAAGCAGTACATTTAACTGGACCGCAGAGGAAGTTGAGACTTGTGACGATGGCTCATTTTGCCAGGAAACTGTACTGATGATCAAAGCAGGTAAAATGAGAATGGGGCAGCTGGGCTGGGTGAGAGGGCGATTGATTATCTCCATGTCAATGCTGTTCTTCCTTCCCCCGGCCAAGCATTAGGCCACCATCCACTTTTCCTCCTTCCTGTCTCATACCAGGGGCTGAGACGGCTGTTTTGGCCACTAAGGGCTGTGTCTCTGAAGGGGAGGAGGCAATGACATTTATCCAGCACACCGCACCCCCTGGCCTGATCACAGTCTCCTACAGTGGTTACTGTGAGGATTCCTTTTGTAACAACAAAGATGGAGTATATCACTTTTGGCAGCTACAAAGGACCCCAGGTAACGTGGAATGGGGGAGATGGGTGCTAAGAAAAATTTCATAAACACCTAAAGAGATTGTATATCCTCCCTCTTTGTGTTTTTACTTGGCTTAGCCCACGGGGGATATATACAAAAAGACCTTGCAGTCCAATTGAATGTCTTTCTTTTTCTAAATGGTTACCTTGGGGTCTTAACACTGCTCAGAACAGAGGGACATCAATGCAAGCTTGGGTGTAAACTGGGTTTTGTGTTTCTTAAGCAATAAGATATCAGTGGAAACTTCTGAGAAGGGTGCTGGCATTATCGATCTAACAATTTTTGGTTCCACATTGATGCGTGTCAACAGCCCAATCCCCATGTTCAGCCTCAAGGCCTATAGTAATCTGGCCCTGCCTATCTTTTCAGCTTCACATCCTTCTTTTCCCTCTCTCATTTGTTGTGTTCTAGCTGGGGTTAATACTCAACAATTGTGATGGTACTGGCCAATCAGAATTGGATGCTGTCCATAAAACAAGCAGCTCAGCTCTACCTGTGCCTACCAGCTGAAGATCAACCCTGTCACTTCTCACAATTCCCCAGATCAGCCAAGCCTGCTCACACCTTCTGGCCTTTGTCCTTGCTGTTTCCTTTGCTGCCCCCACCCAACCCCCATTTTCACATAGCTAACCTCTATTCATCTTCCATCTCAATTCATGTATCAGCTCTTTGAAAATATTTACCACATTAGTTTAGGTAGTTAGGGACTCCTCCATTCCTTTGCCATTCTGCCTGGAACACACAGTACCTACTGAGTTGTCTTGTAGTTAATTACTTACATGTCTTTCTCCTTCTAGACAATGGTGCTAGATGGCAAGAACTGTGTCCTTTTCATCTCTGTATCACCACACCTAAGCACACAGTTTGGATATCATATTGATGGGGTTCTGACAGCAAAGAAAATCAACTGGGAAAGGACAGGAAGGCTGCTGTAATGGGCCTTGATTAGAGTGGTGTCAGCAAGAAAGACTTGAGGAAGAGAAAGCAACCAGGAGAGACATCTCTAGAGGCAGGACATGCTCTTAACTGAAGAGGGGTCTCTCTTTTTCCTCTACAGCTTCCGGTGTGTCAGCAACCCTCCGATGCCCAACTTGCGTGGCTTTGGGGTCCTGTTTCAGTGCTCCTTCTCTTCCCTGTCCCAATGGTACAACTCGATGCTATCAAGGAAAACTTGACATCACTGGAGGTAAACTGAAAGGAACAGCTGATAGTTTCAGAGGCTGGAAAACCAGACAGGGTTCCAGGGGTGAGGGAGGACTGGATTCCCCTCTGATTTCCTAAAACATCCATGTGTCTCTCCATCTTTCCTATCCCATAGGAGGCATCAATTCATCTGTGGAGGTCAAAGGCTGTACATCCATGGTTGGTTGCAGGCTGATGGCCAGAATCTTTACAGTTGGACCCATTTTGGTGAAGGAAGTGTGTCCACGTCAGTCTCTCACTGAACCCCGGATGGCTGAAGATGGTGCCACCTGGATTCCCATTTCGGTTTGGGGACTAGAGCTACTGCTGCCATTGCTGCTGCAATCATTTGTTCTTTTGTCCTGAGAAGGCACTTCTGGTCCTGAATCTCAGGACACTTTTTTTGACTGGGAGCCTTCTGACTTCTGATTATCAACAAGTTGAGGAGCAGGTGGAGATTTGAGGGAGAGCTGAGAGAGATGCTGTAGATATATTTGACATTTGTAATAAAATTTGTGCTCTGATTTGCATATGTTTTAAGACTGGAAGTAGAATTGTAGTGCTGAAAGGGCCCTTAAAATTCATCTTCTCTAACCCACACATTTTCCAGAAAGGAAATCCTGAGAACTGGAAAACTTGGTGAGTTTCTCACATTTACATAGCTATGGGTAGAGCTAAGACAAGAACTCAGATATTTTGATCTAAAGTCCTATTTTCCTTTCTCTCTAACATGCTAACTTCTCTTGCTAGGTGAACAAGTGACTAGCATTAGCCTCTTCCAAAGCACTCCCAGTCCAATCATAAGGCCAAAATCAGCTGTTTTGGCGTCTAATATTTCCGTAGGAGCTGTGGCAGAATGAGAAAAATCAGACTCCAAATTCCTTGATTATAATGGGCCCCATCTCCCTATGTCCTGTCTGTCCCTTGCCTGCTCTGCACCATTTCTTACCTTCTCTGTGTCTTAATGACTCTTCAGTGGACAGAGGGAACTTGGGAGGCAGCTAGGGACCAGCAGGATATGATGAATCATACTATTGGGAGGCAAGATTTTTTTAAAGAAAATTTGTCATGCTTATTTATTTACTTACTACTCTAGAACACATAAAATCTATCTTATTGTAAAAAACTCAGTGATATAGAAGGTGTATAGAGCAAAGGAAAAGGTGGGGAAGGTAAGGGGGAGACAGACTTGTCTTCACTTTAAAAAAAAATAGCTTTATCGAGGCTTAGTTGACACATAGTAAACTGCACTGGGGATGGGAAGAGAGATGTTAAATGCAAACTATTGTCCTCCTCCCATAAGACTGGGGAGTTTGGCCATAGTATATTCCAACCTAGTTCTTTCCAGAAAGTTCTCTAGTTCTACACACTCTCTAGCAGTTAATGCCCCACTCCAGCTAATTCCTTATTTTTGTTCTTAAGGATCCAGTTCCCCATTGTGTCAGTTTGCTGAATCTCCCTAAATAGGGAGAGGAAGCAACAAGCAAATCAAATTTTGACTTGGTGAGGGGCAGCTAAGTTTTGAAGATAATAAGCATTCAGAACCATGGCTGGTAAATACTATTTGGGATAAAAAACCAAACACATAAAACAACTAGGTGTTTCCCACAGGACACTGGCTTTCTAATGGTGCTAAAGACAGTTGCAAGAGAAATTCCTGAGTGAATGGAGGAAGCACACAATTTTCAAAATTTTGTTCTGTGAATTGTTTTGGTCTTTTAAAAATTATATCCATCACATGCCAAAGAAATTTTTGCAGCATGTACAAATTCCCAGGTCACAAACTCAAGTACACAAACTTTTAAATAGTATTTTTATGTTAAGGGCCAGCCCGTGGCTCACTTGGGAGAGTGAGGTGCTGACAACACCAAGTCAAGGGTTAAGATCCCCTTACCAGTCATCTTTTGAAAAAAAAAAAAAGTAAAAGTAAAACATTAAACATACACTTACAATATGATTCTGTGGTTCCTTTCCCAAAACTACCCAAATGAAATAAAAGCATATGTCCATGCAAAGACTTTCATACAAATGTTCATAATAGCTTTATTTATAATAGCCCCAAACTGGAAACAACTCAAATGTCCATCAACAAGTGAAAGAATAAATAAATTATTATATGTCTTTATAATGGAATACTATTCATTAACAAAAACAATGAACTATTAATATATACAGCAACATGGATAATTCTCAAGATAATTATCCTGAATGAAAGAAGCTGGAAAGAAAAGAACATATGTTTTGATTCCATTGATACAAAACTGTACAGAAAGAAAACTAAATCTACAGTGACAGAAAGCAGATTCATCATTGCCTAGAATGGAGGTTGGAGAAGGGAGGATTAAAAAGGAGCACAAGGAGACTTTTGGGGTGACATATATGCTATGTTGACTATGGCGATGGTGAAGTTTCTTGGGTATATTCACATGTCAATATTCATTAAATTGTACACTGTAAATATGCAAGTATACTATACCTCAATTATACCTCAATAAAGCAATTTTAAAAAGCAAAAGATGGTAATATGCTAACATCTTTCTGGTTTTCAGTTCTACTTAAGTTACCTTTTTCTGAAAAAATTGGAGGAGAGATGGAGGAGAGGATTGTTACACCAGGAAAATTAATTTTGTGTTTGGGGGTCTGCCAGACTCCTATCCACTCCATCTGTTTCTGTTGTCACCAATAAATCAACTGGCTTCTTCCTGCCATAGTAAAGTCTCTCAGTCTTTGGAAGAACTTCTTCTTTAGCTCCCTACATCCAGACCCAGCATTTGCCTCAGAAAGCTGCCACGGCTTGCTGCTCACGTGTGAAGGGTTCCTTCTGTGATAATCAGAAGACTTTCTTGCATGCATTGCTCTTTGATTGTCCAATAAATGTGTGGCATTTTATAATATCCAGATTTTTTTTTTTTGGTGTTACCACAGAAATGAAAGTTATCCATGTTCTTCCATACCCCAAACAAAAATCAGAATCTCAGTATGTGCTTTTAGCCTGAGGAAGCTGAGCCTCTGGTCCCAGTCAACTTCTTTGATTTCATTCCTTTAGAATCAGACTCTATCACAGGTTGTTGTGTTCCTTGTTGTCAGTATCAACCAATCTCCTGCTCTGTTCTTTACTATTCCCTTCCTTCTGGTTGCTTGAGGTTTACTTTGCTCTTCTTTTGTTTTCTTATGGTGGAAGTCTAAGTTATTGATTTGTGATCTTTTTTTAACATAGGCATTTACTGCTATAAATTTCTTGATAAGTTCTGCTTTGCATGCATCCTATAAATCTCAGTAAGTTGCATTTTCATTTTCATAGATTCCAAAGAATTTCCTAATTTTCTCTGTGATCTCCTTTGACTCACTAGTTACTTAAGAGTGTGTTTTTTAAATTTCCACACATTTGCATATCTCCTGAATTTCCATCTATTTCTATTATTGATTTCTAATTCCACCTATTTCTATCATTGATTTCTAACTGCATTTCATTGTGGTTGGAGAACATATTGTGTATGACTTACATTCTTTTAAATTTATTGAGGCTTATTTTATGGATTAACATTTGGTCTATCATGAAGAATGTTCCATGTGAACTTGAGCAGAAATGTATTCTGCTGCTGTTGAGTGTTCTACAGATGTCTGTTAGGTATAGTAGTTTTATATGATTATTTAAGCCTTCTGTTTCCTTGTTGATTTTCTGTATAATTCCTCTACCCATTATTAAAAGTGGAGTATCAAAGTCTCCAATTATGATTATTGACTTGCTTATTTCTCTGCTTAATTCTGAGAGTTTTTCCTTCAGATATTCTGAGGCTCTGCTCTTATGTTTGTGCATGTTTATAATTGTTACAGCTTCTTGAGAAAAAAATTCCTCTTAACAAAGTCAATTTTGTCTGACATTAGTATAACCACTCCAGCTCTCTTTTGGTTACTTTTTTTTTTTTTTCCTTTTTGTCTTTTTTTGTGACCGGCAACGGATCGCAACCCTCAGTGTCGCGCCCGTACCGGACCGGGACCGGCCACGGGATCGCAACCCTCGGTGTTGCTCCTGCCCCTCGCTCAGCCAGTGAGCGGCCGGTCTGTATGTGGGATCCGAACCCTCGGCGGGAGCACCACCGCTCTTCCCAATCGGCGCACTATAGCAGTGTGCCACCGGGCCGGCCCTTTGGTTACTTTTTTGTGATGTGTCTTTTCCCTCCGTTTACTTTCAATTGTCTTTGAACAGAAAGTGTATTTCTTGTACAGGGAATATAGTTTAATCATCATGTTTTTAATCCATTCTGCCAATATCTGCCTTTTTATTGAAATGTTTAACCTATTTACATTTAATGTAATTACCAATAAGGTGTAATTTACACCTGTCATTTTACAATTTGTTTTCTTATGTTTTATGTCTATTTTGTTCCATTATTTCACCTACACTGCCTTTTGTGTTAAAAAGATATTTTCCAGTGTGCCATTTTAATTCCCTTGTTTTTTTTTTAATGGAATTTTTTAAAAAATATTTTCTTAGTGGTGGCCTTGGAGATTGCAATTGACATATTATTTTATAACAATCTAGTTGAAATTAATACCAGCTTAATTTCAATAGTATATAAAAACTTTGCTCCTATATAGCTTTATTTTCTCCCCTCCTTTGTGCTACTATCATCATTTAAATTAGATCTTTACACATTGTATGCCCATTAACACAGATTTACAATTATTGCTTTCCACAGTTGTCTTTTAAATCAGATAGGAAAAAAAAAATTTACAAGAAAAATACATTTATACTGTCTGCTTCCCTAATCTGTTACCTTTACCAGTAGTGTACTTTATTTCTTTACATGGATTTGAGTTACTGTTTATTGTCCTTTCCTTTCAGCCTTAAGGACTGTCTTTACTATTCCTCATAGGGCAGGTCTACTAGCAATGAATTCTCTCAGTTTTTGTTTATCTGGGAATGTCTTAATTTCTCCTTCATTTTTAAGGATAATTTTACTTGGATATAGAATTCTTAGTGACAGTCTTTTTCTTTCTTCATTTTGAATGTTATTCCACTGCCTCCTGACTTCTGTGGTTTCTGATAAGAACCTGCTGTTAATTTTATTGAGGATTCCTTATACATAAGTTGCTTCTCTCTTGCTGCTTTCAAGGTTTTCTCTTTCGGTGTTCTACATGTCGATTACGATGGGTCTAGGTGTGGATCTTTTTGAGTTTACCCTACTTGGAGTTTCCTGGATGTATAGATTCATGTATTTCATCAAATTTGGGAAGATTTCTACCATTGTTTTTCAAATATTTTCTCTGCCCTTTTCTCTCTCTCCTCTCTTTCTTAAACTCTCATTATGTAAATGTTGTTATGATTGATGGTGTCCCACAGGTCACTGAGGCTCCATTCATTTTTTTCTCATTCTTTTTTACTTTTTGTTCCTTAGACTGGATGATCTTAGAGAACTTATCTTCAAGTTTTCTGGTTCTTTCTCCACCTTCTCAAACCTACTGTCAAGTGCCTCTAGTGAAATTTTTATTTCAATTATTGTATTTTCAACTCCAGATACTCCATTTGGTTGTTTTAAAAAAATAATTTCTATCTCTTTATTGATACTCCCCATTTGGTGATACATTGCTCTCATACATTCTTTAATTATTTAAACATGGTTTCCTTTAGTTCTTTGAACTTAATTAAAATAGCTTATTTAAGGTATTTTTCTAGGAAGTCCAGCTTCTGGGCTTTCTCAGGAACATTTTCTACTGACTATTTTTTTGACCCCTATTTATTGTTTCATATTTAATTGTTCCTTTGCATGTCTTATAATATTTTGCTGAATTCTGGACATTTAAAATAATACAATGTGGCAATTCTGGAAATCAGATTCTCCCCCCACCCCAGGATTTGTTATTGTGGCTGTTTGTTGCTGATGTTATTGTTGTTTGTTTAATGACTTTCCTGAACTAATTGTGTAAAGTCTGTATTTTCTGTCATGTGTGAACATTGAAGTCTCTGCTCAGTTACCTTAGTGGTCAGGTAATAACTGGACAGAGATTTTCATAAATGCCTGGAACCATTAAGTCTCCCACACTTTGCTGAGGGGCTCTGTTTGTATGTTAGGGCACACCTTCTGATTCTTCTAGAATCTGGAAAAGAGCCAAGGCTTTGGATCCCTGTACCAGCCAGCTGCCAAAAAAAAAAAAAAAAAAAAAAAAAAATCTGCAAAAGACAAGGAAATGGATTTTTTCCTAGAGCTTCTAGAAGATATGCATCTCTGCTGACACCTTGATTTTAGCCCAATGAGACCCATTTTGGACTTCTGACCTCCAAGATAACTGTATGGTAGTAAATTAGTGTTTCCCTATTCTTACGGCTGATGTTCTTTAACATGAACTATAAATCATTATGGAAATATTATACTATGGATGGTGAGCTTAGAAGGATAGATACAGAAACTAAAGTGCAAGAGAAAATCAGAAAGTACAAAAATAAATATGACTCTGCCACTACTCAGTAAAACACTTTTTTCACTTACCATTATCCACCAAAAGAAAGACAAATTTTTTCATCCAGGTACTAAATACCCTCTAGGATTTAGGTGCTGCCAGTCTCATATCTTGCTCTTCTCCCTTCACTCCCTCTGTTACCACCATATCAAAGACTTACAGTTCCCCGAAAATACTGTTTTGTGTCATTTGTTATGTCTTTTGTATGTGCTCTTTGCATATACAGCATATCATTTCCTCCTCCTGCAATCATTGAAAGAGTGTATTTCCAGACCTTTCTTTCTATTAGGTTGGGACACAGTGGCTGGGTTTAGGCCAAGGATATGTAGGCAGAAGTGATATGTATGATTTCCACACATGGTCCCAAAATGTTTTGCATTATCTTCCATTCTCTTTTATCCCATCTTCAAGATTGGGAGTGAAGGCCTTTAATGACTCCTGATGATGGAGGGAACCTTAGTCCCTGAGTTGTGCAGACTGTCCCACCAATATCAGACTATGCAGTGAGGAAAAAATAAACTATTATTATGATACGTCATTGGGCTGGCCCATGGCTCACTCGGGAGAGTGCAGTGCTAATAACACCAAGGCCATGGGTTCGGATCCTTTTTGGTGACTCTAGATAAAAACAAACAAACAAACAAACAAACAAACAAACAAACAAACAAAAACTCAGGAGAGTACGGTGCTGATTATGATACATCATGGGATTTCTGGAATGGTTCTCAACAGTAGCAATCATTTGTCACACCGACAGTGTAATACTACTCCAGACATTGTTATGCAGCACAAATGTGTGTACATTCATACACACAATAAGATATGCAAATATATGACATTAACTTTTTGTCTTTAAATAAAAATATTTTTAGGCATCAACCCTTATGTAGCCAAGCTGGTGAAAAATTAAAATTTCCTTTAGTGTTGCTCCATCCCTACACCCAACCAGAATCTGTTGCATAGTTCAGACCTTTGTTCCATACCAGTCACCACTTTTGTGGGCCACTGTCCATTTTCCAATTCCACAAAGAATCCTTGAAAGTTCATGACTTTGACGTTGGGCTGCCAAGCTTGAGCACTAGCAAGATTTGGCAAGACTGGAGTCTGGTTGCCTGGTGTTGAACTTGCTCAGCTACATAGCACGTGTATTGTAAGGACTAAAACTTAATGTGCTGGCTTGTTGTATTTGAGCCTCACAGGGGCCAAAAGGCCTAACTGTGAGTTCCCCTGTTCTTTTTTTTTTTTTTTTAAAGATGACCGGTAAGGGGATCTTAACCCTTGGCTTGGTGTTGTCAGCACCACGCTCAGCCAGTGAGCGAACTGGCCATCCCTATATGGGATCCGAACCCGGGGCCTTGGTGTTATCAGCACCGCACTCTCCCGAGTGAGCCACGGGCCGGCCCTCCCCTGTTCTTTCCAGATATTCCCCCCACACAGCAGAAAATGCTCCCAACCCAGACAGTTCCCCTATCAGCCAGATATATATATCAGCAGCACTCCACCTGGTCCTCAACCTAACAGGCTTCAGTTCCCTGCCAGCCTGCAGAATTATTCAAAAAACCAATTACATCCTCCCATGAGAACCAGGGGCACCTCTTCTTCTTGTTACTACAAAGCCTGCCTCCCACAGCCTCTGCTTGTTCACTCTGCTCCTGAGTCCAACCCTGGAGGACATGCAGTGTCCTCCTCCCCCAGGCTGTACATATATGTGACTAATAAATTGCCACCAATCTCACCTGTGCAGTGCTGGGTTTCTCATAATATTTAGGGCAAGATATCCCTCCCTCACCGATGGGGTGGATAGACGGCGATCCAAGCAACATGGCTATTTTTTTTTTTCTGGTCCTACCAGTACTGTGAGGACTGAAATCAAGGGTCCACTTCTCTGACAACCTGCAGATCCTCATCCTCCTCCTAGTATTGAGAATCTGGTATGATTCTCTACTTGTTCAATTGCATCCCACTAAAAGAAAAAGAAAAAAAAACTGCTTTCTTTATCCTTTTTTTAATGACTGAATTTAAAAATTTTAATTGACATATTATAATTGTACATATTTACAGGGTACAATCTGATGTTTGAGGCATATATGTTGTATAATAATTGATTCTCTCTTTCTCTCTCCATGTCTATCTCTCTATATATTTATCTCTATTCCTCAGACATCTAGTATAAATTTCTCAATGAGTTCAGGCCTCCAGAAAATGCAAAAAGTTATTTTTAACATTCAAAGATACTAGAAAAAATTCATTGAAAATCTTGGCAGATGTTTCTACCTCTTTAATTTTATTTAGAAGAAAATTAGTTCGAATTTTTAGTGAAACATGTAAATATTATGACTTGTGAGTTTTGAAACTGAATTATCAAAGTTCACCGTGTTTATTATGGACTTTCCACATTAGTTACTCTTCTTATAGGAGTAAAGCTACTCCTATGGAAGAAACTGATATAGAATATGCAAAACGGGAAAGCGAATTCTTTAGTGTTATCCCCATTTCTTTTTTGCCATTTACCTCTGGCAAATTCAGGTGACCTTGCCACATTCTTATTTTCAAGAACAAACCACATTTGTTTATTGATTATTACCCCATCCTAACACAAGAGATGAGATAGCCATGTTAACTTACTTGCCTTAACTTGAGTCAATTCTATTATCGATACTTTCACTAGCTGTAGTATATGTTTCAGCTCATTGTTATCTCTTCTTTGCACCACCTTTACTCGTGTCCACATCAACCACACTTAATTCTCCCAAGAATGCACCTCTTAGATATTTCTCCTCTTCAAGGAAGCTGACAACTTCACAAAATACAAGAGGTGAAAAGAGGGTTAGTGAAGAGGAGGAGATGGGAGGAAAGAGAAGGTGACAGCAAGGAAAATGGGAAGAGGGAGAAAAGGGGAAAGAGAGAGAAGAGGGAAGGTGAGGAAGAGGAAAGGTAGGGGAGAGACAGATCACAGCTGTAATATTAACTGTGTACCCAACACTGTGGTCAGAACTGTACATTTAGCATAGAGTCTCACCACAGTCCTAGTGTAAGTATCAAAAATATCACCAGTTTACACATAAGATTGCAAAAGCTCGAAAAAGTTAAATAAAATGCCCAGGATGCAACAGTTCATAAGAGGTGGGGATGAAAATCAGACTCGGGAGTATCAGACCCCAAATCATGAATCTATACTATGCTACCCTTCAGGTTAGATTTAAGACATGTAGATGCTACATGCTGAAGAAACAACGTGATATAATAATATTGTTCCAAACTCAATCTTACCAATAAAATTATTCTTCATGAGTTTCAGTCTTCTCTTCTGTAAATGGTAATAGTCAACTTCCCTGGTAAGATTTTGGTTGGGGGTTCTATAAACTCAGGTTCCAGAAGGTAGCATGCAGTGGGTGCTTAATAAGTTAATCCTTTCTTTTTTTTTTTTTTTTTCCTTTTTT
>NW_007726758.1:50387-53514 GCF_000696425.1 Galeopterus variegatus
AAAAACACCCCCAGGACCTGACCATTTCTCATCACTGCCACTGCTACTTCCCTGCTCCAAACTACCACCCTTGCCCACTTGGATTGTTGCAATAGCTGATGGTCTCTATGCTTCAACCTTTGCCCTCCTCTAATAGCCTTCTACTCCCAGCACAGCAGTCAGGGAGATCCTTTTTTTTTTTTCCTTTTTTTTAGTCTTTTTTCGTGTCCGGCAACAGATTGCAACCCTCAGTGTTGCTCCCGCGCCTCGCTCAGCCAGTGAGCGGGAACCGGTCTGTATGTGGGATCCGAACCCTCGTCAGGAGCGCCACCGCGCTCCCAAGCAGAGCACTGTAGCAGTGCGCCACTGGGCCGGCCCAGAATGATCCTTTTTAAAAAAATAAGTCTAAGGGCTGGCCGGTTAGCTCAGTTGGTTAGAGCGCAGCCTTGTAATACCAAGGCCAACGGATCAGATTTCTGTACTGGCCAGCCACCAAAAAATAAAAGTCCAAACCCTCTTACCTTCTGCAGTGGATTGAATTATGTTCCCCAAAACTCCCTGAAGCTTGAATTTGTCCCCCAAGTTTTATGTATTAGAAACTTAGCCCCCACTGTGACTGTTAAGAGGGTGGGAAATCCTATTATGGTAATTGGAAGGTGGAGCCTTGAACAGGTGATGGGATTGTAGGACTGCACAGTAGGGAATGGATTAAGAATGGTGGTCAGGGGCGTGGTTCTGAGGGCTTTAAAAGAAGAGGAGACTCTGCCTCTCTCTGCTCTCTCTGCTTCCACCATCTTGCAATGTGAGACCCCTGGGTCACTGTCACCACCACCAGATGGACTTGGACTTCCCAGCCTCGGAAACTGTAAGCAATAAATTTCGTTTTTCTTTATAAATCACCCAATTCCATGTATTATGTTATAAGTAACACAAACAGACTAACATATCTTCTTCTCAAAATAATGCAATGATTCTCCACCTCAAACAGAGTAAAAGCTGAAGTCCAAACAATGGCCTACGTGGTCCTACACTCTCTGTTCCACCCCTTTACCTCTCTGACCTCCTCTCCTAAGACACACCCCTTGGGTCACGAATCCAGCCGCAGTGGCCTCCTTCCTGTTCCACCAACACACCAGGCACTCTGCCATCTTTGCACTTGCTGTTTCTTCTGTTCCGTGGCACTCTTTCACCTCCTTTGGGTTTTTACACAAATGTCCCCTACTCAGCGTGGCCTTCCCTGACCACCCTATTTAAAACTGCAAGCGTCACCCCTCCCCCAACCCAGGCATTCCCTCTTCCTCACCGTTTTTCTCTTCTTTGTACTCATCATTACTGTATTCCATACTTGCTTATATTATTTATTGTCTCCTTCCTTAGAAAATAAGCTCTGCCAGATTAGGGGTTTCTATCTTTTCTGCTCCCTGCTGAAGTCCCAGTGACTGGAACAGACTAGAACAGAGCCTGAAACAGAACAGGGACTCAGTAAATATTTATTCAATGACTTTGGTTAGTATTATCTTCCATATGGTGTCTTTGGCAACTGTACAGTTCATCCTGGGTTCAAATTCAGGTGCTAAGACCAGAGGAGATAATTAGGAAAGCAGGTCTTAATTTTAAAAAATTATCCTAAGGGAAGAGCAGTAAAGCTCTAACACAGCAGTGCGCAGCCCCAGGTAACCCCATCCAGCGGAGCACCTGTGAAAGATGAATCTAGAGCAGAATTCTGTGAAGGGTGCCTCTGGGGCAGTTCCTCCTCACCCCCCTGCAGCAGTTAACCTTAGACAATGCCTTTACCAATAAATGATCTAGTGTGCTAGTGCTTTCCACCAGCATGGAGACAGGAAGTATAGCTCTCAAATCTGTCTCCCAGACCTCGGCCTGAACAGGCTTTTAAAGCGGCACTAGGTAAACCTGATTGGCCAGCTCTGAATCAGGCCATATGACTAGGCACTAAGGGATTGGCTAGTTCCAAGTTGGGCCAAATATGATAAGGCAACACCGATTGGTCAGAACACACAAAAGGGCTGACTGGCTGATAAAGTCAGGAGCTGATTGGTCGATCCTGCATCCAGTCCTCTGATTGGTCTAATCTGGATCCCACATCTAGGTGGAGAATGTTCAGGCTCCTGGGGTCAACTGGAGGGCATGGTCCTCTCTCTCTCTGCCCATGCTCAGCTTACACCCTGCAAGACATAACTTGAGATAGGAAAATGAAGATAGGAAAATGAATCCTGTCTCAGCTAGTTTTAGATGGTTACACTAGGAGGCTTGAAAAGATGTTCAGTTTCCCTCCCTAGGAATCCAGAAAATGCAAACTGAAACAATAAGTGACACCAGCAGCTTGACAAACAATAGAAGGAAATAGAAATGAGCAAACTCTGTTCAGGACAAACTTTTAACACAGTGGGGGGCCGGCCCGGTGGCGCACTGCTACAGTGCGCCGCTTGGGAGCGCGGCGGCGCTCCCACCGAGGGTTCGGATCCCACATACAGACCGGTTCCCACTCACTGGCTGAGTGAGGTGCGGGCGCGGCACCAAGGGTTGTGATCCCATTGCCGGTCCCGGTCTGGTACGGGCGCGACACTGAGGGTTGTGATCCCGGTCCGGTACGGGCGCGACACTGAGGGTTGTGATCCCGGTCCAGTACGGGCGCGACACTGAGGGTTGTAATCCATTGCCAGACACGAAAAAAAGACAAAAAGGAAAAAAAAAAAAAACTTTTAATGCAGTGTTTAATTTTCTGGGCACATCTCAAGACAAACGACTCTCTTGAAATTACCATAATTCCTCAGCCAAACATACTGCTGAATTATGTATCATAGAATGAAAAATACTGATATACAGTTAGGAAAAAATGTTTGGCAGTACCTATTAAGGCTAAATATATGAGTACAGATACTCTATGGCCCAGCAATTCCATATCTGGGAATATACCCAAGAAAAATTATTGCTTAGGGCCGGCCCGGTGGCGCACTGGATAGTGCGCCACTTGGGAAGCGCGGCGGGGCTCCCGCCCGAGGGTTCGGATCCCGCATACAGACCGGTTCCCACTCACTGGCTGAGTGAGGTGCGGGCGCTGCACCAAGGGTTGTGATCCCATTGCCGGTCCCGGTCTGGTACGGGCGCGACACTGAGGGTTGTGATCCCA
>NW_007726758.1:53988-55071 GCF_000696425.1 Galeopterus variegatus
GACAAAAAAAAAAAAAAAAAGAAAGAAAAATTATTGCTTATATTCGTGGATGAGAGTGCTTATAGCAACTCTATTCATATTTGCCAAAAATTGGAAACAGCCCAAATGTCCATCTACAACAGAGTTAGGTAAATAAATGTGGTATATTCATAAAGTGGAATGCTACACAGCAATTAAAAAATATATCAGTATGGGACTTCCGGTCAAGATGGCAGAATAGACGGTCCCTAGCATCACTCTCTCCCACAAATCAACTGATTTAAACTATAAAAACATAACATCAAGTGCACACGGAACAAGGAGACATCCAGCGGGGGAGGCAGAAGCTCCGTGGAGACCACATGCCCTGTGGGGCTGCCATCACACGATCTGGCAGATAGGCTTCACCGCCGCCACTCGGCTCCATTCCCAGCCCAGCCCAGTGTGCACAGAGTGGGGAAATGTCCGGCAGGGGAGGCAGAGGCTCTGCAGAAACCACACACCCTGTGGGGCCGCCACTGTGTGATCCAGCAGGGTAGGCTTCACTGTAGGCACCCGGCTCCATTCCCAACCTAGCCTAGTGCGCTCGGAGCAGGGAGACATCCGGCAGGGGAGGTGGGAACTCCACAGGGACCACACCGCTGCCGCACGATGCAGCAGCCCAGCCCACTGCATACGGAGCACAGAGACATCCAGCAGGGGAGATAGAAGCTCCATAGAGTCCACACACCCTGTGGGGGGCTGCCACTGCATAATCCAGCAGCAGGTAGGCTTCACCCATGCCACCCAACTCCATCCCAAGCCCAGCCTAGTGCTCAAGGAGCAGGGAGAAGTCCAGCACGGGAGGTGGAAGCTCAGCAGAGACCACACACCCTGTGGTACTGCCCTGTGATCCAGCAGCCCGGCCGAGTCCAAGCTGACCAGAGAGGTGGCTCCCTGGAGAGGTCCAAGACCCGAGGCAACCACACACGCAAGGTGCTAGTGGCCAACTGAGCAGTCACTGAGGTAACCATACCAAACTGGCAGCCGCAGCAACATTTTAGTCAGTCAATAGTGTCAAATCTGTGGACTGTGAAACCCCCTGCCACAATGAATAAACATCAA
>NW_007726758.1:56071-56541 GCF_000696425.1 Galeopterus variegatus
CTTCCCAGTCATAGGAAAAAATCACAGATCTTCAGATCCAGGAAGCTCAAAGATCTCCAAACGTATTCAACCCAAAAACGTCTTCTCCAAGACACGTTATGGTCAAATTGGCAAAACTCAAAGACAGAGAGAATCTTAAAAGCTGCAAGAGAGAAGTGTCTAATCACCTATAAGTGAGCCCCAATCAGACTAACATCAGACTTTTCATCACAAACCCTAAAAGCCAGAAAGGAATGGGATGATATATTCAAAATACTAAAAGACAGAGATTGCCAGCCAAGAATTCTCTACCCTGCAAGGCTATCCTTCCAAAATGAAGGGCAAATAGTATATTTCTCAGACAAACAAAAACTGCAGGAGTTCACTACCATGTGACCACCCTTACAAGAAATTCTCAAGGGAGTACTACGTTTGGTTCCTGAAAAATAACTACCACTACCATAAAAACCCAAGAAAAATCAAAACCCACT
>NW_007726758.1:57575-64770 GCF_000696425.1 Galeopterus variegatus
CAGAAAGAGAAATACCACATGTTCTCACTTATTTGTGGGAGATAAAAATAAATAAATAAATTCACACACACACAAAAGAAAAAAACCCAGGGGGAGAAGAAGACATTAACAATTACAATTCCTTGAAGTTGACATGACAAACATACAGAAAGGACATTGTTGGGTAGGAGAGGGGAGAGGGAGGAGGGAGGGAGGTTTCAGTGATGGGCCACAATAATCAACCACATTGTATATCGACAAAATAAAATTAAAAAAAAAAAAAAAAGAAAGAAAGTAGCCGGAGATAACATGTCAAGGAATGGGTATGATTACATTCTACTGAAACTTAATTTTGAAAAAAGGCTGGATGCCAGATTTGGTCCACAGGCTGTAGTTTGTTAGTCCCTGTACTATACTTAGGGATATAAAACTCTAAAGGAGAGTGGAAGAGGAGTATGGGAGGCGTGGGGGGGTGGCTGTGAGGGTGAAGGAGCAGGCAGGCACATGCGCTGCTGTCAACAAACAACTTCTTGGACTGGGAGGTTGGTACCCGGGAATTGACTTTATAATAATTTGTTATATGTATTTGTTTTATGTACTTTTCTGTATATATTCTATTTCACAATAAAACAAGCATAAAAACAAAACAAAACAAAACAAAAATATATCAGTACTGCTACATGCAACAGCATGGTTGAATCTCATGACATAATGTTCAGTAAAAGAAGCCAGACACAAAAGAGTATGTAATTGTATGATTCCTCTTACATAAATGTCAGGAACGGCAAATCTAACGTGATAGAAATCAGAAAGTGGTTACCTCTGGGAGGTATATCAAATCTATATCTTGATTTAGGTGGTGGTTACATGGATGTATACTTATAAATATATATATATATATACACACATATATATATACACACTTCAGTTTTGTTCTGTAAGTTATACCTCAGTTTTAAAAAGTTAAATTTTTTAAAAAGTTTGAAATAAAATAGAATAAATGACTAGTATATGAGGACTTTCAAGATACATGAAATACCAGAAAGCGGGACTGGCCTGGTGCAGTGAACACCACAGGGAGAACTGGGCCCAGGTGTTCCAATTCCCTCTCTCGCCACAAGGTGGCTCTCTCCCCTCCCTCAGGAGTCTATGGCCAAGTCCTCTGGGAACACCAGCCAGGCAAGACATTCCCCATTCAGAATGTTACTGGAGGAGGAGGGTTGTGTACTCAGAAAATGGAGAGTGTGGGCCTGGGTGCAAATGTAGTGTAACAATGCTGGCCTCACTTTAGAACAGTGTATTTCCTTGCTCTGTGACCTTGGGAACGTTTCTTAACCTCTCTGTGCCTCAGTAACCTCATTTGTAGAGTGGAAATAATAATAGTATATACCTTGTCGGGTTGGTGGTGTTGGCGGTGTTAAATGAGTAATCTTCAGGAGGCTCTCAGAAATCACCTGGAACAAAATAAAAGCTCAAAGTGTTATCTGAATTAATAGTAAGAGAGAAAATCTCAGTAGCCAATCAGGCATCCCATTTCTTCAGGGGTCAACTAACTGTGGGAAGCGTGGCAGAGCTGGAGGTGAAAGTTCTTGTTCTGGTTTCTGTGTTCTTGCCCAGAACCTGATGGCTACTCACAGCTGTCACAGCTGGTGCTGGTACAGCTCTGTGGCCCTCGGGGTTTCACTAGTCTTTCTGTGGGTACCAAAGCTGGGTTCCTCAATGTGGAGGTAGAGTAACGGCCCCCCAAAATTGCCTCATGTTAACCCCTAGGGCCTGTGAATATGTTCCCTTATATGGCAAAAGGGACCTTGCAATGTGATTGAGATGGGGAAATTATCCTGGATTATCTGGGAGGAACCAATATAGGAAGATCCTCATAGGGCAGCAGAGGGGTCAGTGTCTGAGAAGGACGTGTGGCAGTTGAAGCAGGAGTCAAAGCGATGAGACCAGGATCCAAGGAGTGCAGCAGCCTCCAGAGGCTGGAAAAGGCCAGGCACAGATCCTCCCACAGAGCCTCCAGAAGGAGCACAGCCTTTGATTTCAGCTCTGCAAGGCCCATTTCTGACCTCCAGAACTGTAAGACAACAAATTTATGGGCTTTTGTTTGTTTTGATGAGCATTTTCTCTGAACTTTACTTGGATTGACTCATTTAATTCCAGCATCATTTATTCAAGGTAGGCACAATTATCACCCCCATTTCATAGAAAGAAAAACTGAGGCTCAGAGGGGATGTTGTCAGTCTGAGATCTCACAGCTGGGAATGACTATGCCTAGGTTTGGATCAAGGTCAGGTGGACTGTAGCTCTGTTCCTTCCTCTCCACCGTCTCACCCTCTGGAGGGTGCTGGCACACCCCTCCCCATGGGGGAGGCTGCATCTCGGGCTGGAGCAGCCTTGGGAGGGGTGAAGATCTCAGTAGGTTTCACAGGGCCCCCAGCCCATGAGCAGAGCACAGCTGTCATTAGTGACACAACTCAACGGGGAGATGCATCTGGGCTTAAAGCTCGATGATTCTTCATGAGCAGCTTGGAGTCTTCCCTGGATGACTGACTAAACCAGGGCTCATGGTACCAAGTGATGAGGATGGCAAAAAGGCCAAGTCCCAAGCTGGGCACAGTCCTTTGGACAGACACAGGTGGGATTCCTAGCTCAGCAGCCCCTCAGTGCTAACTCACAGCTGTCGTTCTCGCTGTCTTTCAGCTGTTCCAGGATCTTGTCCAACACCACTGACTGCTTTTTCTTTGAGGGCTTGTGGAAGTTCTCAGCCGTCTTCCACCACAGGGCCTGCAGGGTCACCTCAGAGTCAGCCCACTCCAGCACCAGCCTGTGGCCGTACAGTGGGTGCTGTCACACTGCGCTGAAGGGTTTCTTCATGTCTTGCTTGATGAGGAAGTCCACAAAGCCAGACCCTCTGTGTGTGCCTGTCCCAGTCACCTTCTTCGGCAAGCAGACTGTCTTCAGTTCCCCGAAGGTGCTGAAGAGCTCGCAGGTATCCCAGCTGTTGGCCTGGAAAGGCATGTTCCCCACCAGGATCTTGGGGGGACAAGTCTAGGCACTTGTTTCTTCTGAGCAGATGTCAGGGCTGACTTGGTGGCTCATTCTGAGATCCTCATTTGCAGCTTGTGGTTGTCCATGACGTCATCCTGCAGGTGCCTGAGAGCTTTCTGGGCTTGCTCTGGCTCCCTGTGTTCCACAAATCCAAACCCCATGGAAAGCAGTGCTCCTGCTTTGCTCTTCCTCTTGGAAATAGAGAAGCTCCCCACCATTCCCACCTTGGAAAACACCTCCTTCAGCGTTCCCTCTGTTGTGGTGAAGTTGAGATTTTTGATGAACAGAGTGCACCCTGGGAGGCTCCTCCTCTCCCAGGTCATCCTCAGCTCCCTCTTCCTCACTCTCCTGCTCCGAAATGGAGTTGAAGTTCAGGTAGTCATTGGCTTGATTTTCCTTTTCAGGGACTTGGTGTCCAGGGCATCATTCACTCAAGTGGCCACCTGCATCCACCTCTGGTGAACCTGTTACAGAATTGGGCTCTTGGGTACCAAAGTCATAGAAATGAACAGTGCACCCAGCAGTAAAGCAAGCAATGATTTATTAAAAGAGGAGATATACTTATGTATAAGGGAAGTAGCTATACGGGGAAGCTAGCTCTCCAGGGGAAGTTATTCAGGGTCCTTTATAGGAAAAAAGGATTAAGGCGTGCAGGCCAGTGCCATCATCCTGCACCTCTGGAGGTGGTCCATTCTATTCTTCCTGGTTGCATCTTGGGCACATGCTCGGTTAGAGCTTTGGTCCTTGCACCTGCTCAGTAGGTCCAAGTTGGTGGTGGTATTACTGTCACCCCAGGAGGGTCATTGTAGAGGTCACTTGAAGCTTTGTGCATATGTGGGAATTCCTAAGGAGGTCTTAAGGTTAATTTGTAACTTAATTGTTACAATTACAGGAAACTAGCCTTGGGGAAGGGGTTTTGCAACTCAATGACTATGTCTGTTCCCTTCTTACATCATTTTATTTTATCAGGGCGGTTACACCCAACTTGTCCCTTTCATTTAGTTTTATCAGGGCCAAGGGATAATCATGTGCCCTGGGGGGTCTCATGACTGAGAAACTAACAAAATGTCCTCTGCAGGGAAAATGGAGTTTGGTTCACAGGTCTAGCCCTATCCTGTCTCAAACCGACAGGAACTCCTGGAACTCTGTGTCTTCCTTTAGCTCATCCAGTTCTCTTGCTACCTTTTCCTTCTTATTGTCTGTCTTAGTTTCTGGGGGAATGGGGTCTTTTGAAGGTTGCTTGGATTAGCTTGGTTTCTGGGCATATTTGCTTCAGGTTCAGGGCTTTGCCGGATCCCCAGATGCCTTGCACAACTCCACCATGGTCCGGGATGTGTCAATAAAACTTGTTGAAATCGTTCTGTGCCGTTTTGGCCTCTTCGTCAGATCTGAAGCTGATAAAGCCAAACTTGAGGAACTTGCTGTCTTTGGAGAATTTCAGGCTGCAGTCCGTGAGCGTGCTGAAGGTGATGAACAGCTGCCTGAAATGCTCTTCCTTCGTCCCATTCGGGAGGTTCTTCACCATCAGTTGCAAAGTGGTGCACAGCCCCCACTGTTTTGATTCCTGCACGACTGGACAGCATCTTCCAACTCTCACGCTGCTGCTGAGGGAGCCACTACCTTCGGCAAGCCAAATTTATGTTGCTTTAAGCCACTAAAGTTGTGATAATTTGTTACAGCAGCAGTAAAAAACTAATATGCTCAACTTCAAACAATGTCTGGGCAGCTTTCTGGTGTTTATGCTTGTAATTTTCTTATTTAAATGAGAAATACAACCTCATGGTTCAAAATTTAGTAAGTACATACAACCACTTTGGAAAACTGTTCATCAGTGTTTAGCTGAACATATGCATGCCCTGTGACCTTGCACTTCCAGTCCTGCAGACATACCCAACAGAAATGCACACATATGTACACCACAGGACCTGTACAAGAATGTTTCTAGCAGCACTATTTGTAAATGCTCAAAATTGGCAGCAATCCAAATGTGGTCAACAGTAGAATTGAAGTAATGCTCTCTTTTCTAAGAGCAGGACCGATGCCACTTAAGATAGTCCCTCCATTGTGTGAAAGGCGGGAAAGTGCGGGTGGGACGGGAGGAGCTCCACTAACTGCAAAATTAGCTCATGTAAGACCGGCCCAAAAGCACGAATCTTAACTTGATGGGAAGGCTCATCTCGCAAAGACCAGGAGGCACAGAGATCGATGCACAAGCAAGAGGTTTTATTTCCGGCATGCTGGAGGTCGCCCCGTTTTCAGGACAGGAGCGGCCCCGAATTCACAATGCAAGCAGCTTTTATACAGTTTTTTGAATGGATATTGTGATGGGATCATCTGTTGGTTATCTGTGGCGCTTTTAGATTTACAGGTGGGCTTCAGCTGGCACCTTTTGCGTTTACAGGTGGGTTTTATCAGGCTGGCACCCCTTTAGCACATTTCTCAGTTGTTTACCTTCCCCGGGGCCTGGCTTTGAACCAGCTATTTCCTGGAACCGGTGGGGGCTATTAATGTTTAGTGTGCTCAGGCCTGACCCTTGTCACGGCCCCTGATAAGCTGCGTTGCTTATGCATTGTTACAAGACTGCGTACATTAAGGTTATATTTTTCTACAATTCTACTACTTATATTCTATGTCCCCCCTACATTTCAATTTATTTCCAACACTCATGTACTGTTGGCTTGCTTGCATTGGCTAATACCTCTTGGCACAGTGATTGGGTGACTGAGTTGCCACGCTTGCAGCTTTAAAAACCTAGAACAAAGACGGTTCGGAGCCACACCTTGAATTGGCTGGTGCGGTCCCGGCTGCTGGAAATAAAAATCTTTTTCTCTTTTTCTATATTGGTCTCCAGAGGGGTTTTTTTCTCCTGATGCCTGTAACAGAATGGATAAATAAATCATGGTGGAATACTACACAGCAATAGGAACGAATGAACTATAATCACATGAAGCAACATGGATGAATCTCACAAGCAATGTGTCAGAAGTCTCCTCCCTTGGAAGGAGAGTGCATGGGAGGGGGAACAAGGGAGGACTTAGGGGTTTTATAGATCACGATCTCTTTAAGAATATGGATGCTGGTTATATAGATGCATTTGGTTTGTGAAAATTCATCCGGCTGTGTAGGTTTATGACATGTGCCCTTTTCTATACATATTTTAAGCTTTAATAAAAAGTTTTCTAAAATTTGGTAAGTACAAAAAGATAGGCTATAAAAGGTCTACTTCTCCACCCTGTAGGAGTTCCCTTTCTGAGAGGCAACCAAGCTACCGATGGCTTTTGAAATTCAGTCAGAGGGATGGCAGGTTAGTTCAGTTGGTTAGAGTGTGGTACTGGTAACACCAAGGTCCAGGATTCAATCCCTGCACCAGCCAGCCAACAACAACAACAAAAAGAAATTAACTCAAGAAGTTGGTGCCTATACAAGTACACATATGCACAACACACATATACCCACATAGATACACAATCACACACACCAATACAAATATACACATGCACACATACACACACATCACACACTACAAATACACACATGCACACAATGCACACATACAATTACACACATGCACGCATAAACACAACCATACATGTAAAAATACATGGACATGTACATACAACACATAATACGTTTATGCATGCATGCAGCACACATACACAAACACAACACATATGTACATACAAACACAACACACACACATTCTTTCATCCCGTTTTTACAGTGATAGTTCACACTTTGCGTTACCCTCTTTACATTATACCTCTTATGAAATCATTTTATGTCAGTCTGTAAAGAGCATCTTCATCCTTTTTCATAGCTGCATAACATTCCATTGTGTCAATGACCCAATTACAATTGAACTACGTAAACACAGTGGGAAAGAGCCAGGCTCCGTGGGCAGACTGCCTGGGTGCGAATGCTGCCTTGACTGGCTGTGTGATCTTGGATAAGCTACTTAATCTCTCTGTGCCCCAGTTTCCCCATCTTTAAAATGAGCCTAATCGTAGAACCCACTTCATTGGGTTAGCATAAGAATTAAATAAATTATTATTTGTAAAGCACTGAGAACAGTGCCTGGCATCTCATAAGTGATATGTGACTGTTTGCTTTTTCATTTATTGGTTTTACTATGCTCTAGTGTTGTACACTTTGGTTTTTCTAATCATTT
>NW_007726758.1:66177-69670 GCF_000696425.1 Galeopterus variegatus
GTTTGGGGTTGATCTCAAATTAATTGGAAACACAGATAAAACAAGAGTATCTGGGTGACTCTAGGGGGGTTGTTGTATTCTTCTCTCTAAAAAAAGACACACTGCTCTGAATCCCTTCCCCTTCTGCTCCCTCCACACACGTACCATCCCTGAGACTGGTGGAGTTCTCTGTGGTCCCTTCCTTTGGGAGGTGGGCAGTGGCAGATTTGAAAACCAAGATGACTCAAATTGCTCCCCAGACAGGGTTTGGGTTACCCACAAGGGTGTTGGCCTGAAAATAAAGAAAAAATTGGCACAGTGCACGGATTTGGAGTTTTGGCCTTGATGTGGACACCCTACTCCCTGGGAGGACACCATCTCCTCCCTTCACAGAGCCCGGGGATCACACCCTAGATTTCTGGAATCTTCTTTAGATTCTTTGGAAAGTCCCTCTAGGAAGTGTGGGGAAGTTTGTCATCATCGAGGCCATGGTGTTGGCATGTACAGGCATCAGCCACTTTGGTGGGTTTCTATTGTGTAAAGTTAGCTGAACTGGAACTATTTTCACAGAACTCCTTTCCCTGCAGAGCTCTGAGCTGGCGTGAGCCACGGAGGCATTCGGCCTGAGATTTGGAAGGTGAAAATGAAACAGCGGCCGTTTCCTTTACACATTCAGCAGCTTCCAGCAGGCAAGCACTTTTGCAGCTCACATTCACTGTCGCTTACCTGCTGGCCACTTTGTTGGTGTTGGGCAGAGCCAGGTCCTTAGCTACTCCATTTCTGTTGGATCCTCTGCTTCAGTTTCTACAGGCTCCTGGTCAACATGGCCTTTTAACTCTGTGACTAAGGGTAGTTTCTCCTTCAAGACCTCCTGCCTTTTTTTTTTTTTCTTTTTTTTTTTTAAAGATGACTGGTAAGGGGATCTTAACCCTTGACTTGGTGTTGTCAGGACCACGCTCTCCCAAGTGAGCCACGGGCTGGCCCAAGACCTCCTGCCTTTGACGTTGGAGGATGAAGGTGGTAAGAGACCGGGTAGGTTTTAATCCATCCACACATCCTTGTGGGTTCCAGTCTACCCTTGCTTCTGACTTCACATCCTTCTTTCCTTCCTCAATGCCTACCCTGCAGGCTTCAGTTTCTAGCACCAAACACAGAAACAACAGCCTTGCATAGACTGTGTAACCAGCTCTCACAATTACATTGAGTCAAATTCCTATAATTAATCCCTTATTAGATATTGTGGTAGCTAGCCTCCAAGATGGCCCCAGCGATCCTCACCTCCTGGTAGTCCCCTCCCATATTGAGGCAGGGCTGACTTATGAAGCCAATTTTACTCTGTGTGACTTCCCTGTCTAGGTCATAAAAGACATCGCCACTTCCATGTTGCTCTCTTGCATTGTTTACTCTGGGGTTGGGGAGAGCCAGCTGGCCAGTCAGGAGGACATCTGGGCAGAGGAACTGAGGCCTCCTGCCAACAGGTGGCACCAACTCGCTAGCTGTGTGAATGAGCCATCTTGGCAGCAGATCCTTCAGCCCCAGTCAAGCTTTCAGATGACCACACCCCAGACAATGACTATAAATAAATAATCAAGAAATGATTGTTGTTTTTTTAAGCCACTAAGTTTTGAAGTGACTTGTTCTGCAACGTTAGATAACCAACACATACCTATATCTCATATTGGTTCTGCTTCTCTGCTCAAACTCTGCTCAAAATCCGGGCACACTGATGCACTCATCATTACACAGCCACTCTGGCCCCAAGTCCTTCCCCTTCTCAGAGCTCACCATGGGGAGGAGGGAGCATCAATGTGCCTGGATGACCCCTTGTAAATAATTATAGTAGTAATAGCCAATATTACTGAGTGCCTATATGTGTCAATTCATTTCATCCTCACAATAACAGTGTGAGGTCAGTGCTTTTATCATCCCCATTTTAAAGACGGGGAAACTGAGGCACAGAAAGTGATATGCCAAGGCATGCATACTGGTACAGAGTGAGTATTTAAACTCAAGCAATGTGGCTTCACTATGCGAGCAGGAGACAGGCAACACAGAAAGCCAGGAGTGGAGTGTACCTTGCAAGTGGTGAGAAATGTGGAACGCTCAGGACCCAAGCCGCAAAAGGCCAGCTGCCTCAGTGCTTTTTCTGGAAGCACTTTTTAATCCTCAGGGCTGTCTCTACATGGGCAGCCATTTCAGGACATTGTTGGGCATAGGTTGCCCGGCACCATGCCAGGGTGTGGGCATGGGGGCTGCTATTGTCCTTTCCAGCTCCAAGCTAGGTGACAGCATATTTGTTCCTGGTCTGACAGTCAGTGACATTGTTGGGCATAGGTTGCCCGGCACCATGCCAGGGTGTGGGCATGGGGGCTGCTATTGTTCTTTCCAGCTCCAAGCTAGGTGACAGCATATTTGTTCCTGGTCTGACAGTCAGTGTGGGAGACACTCTTAGGGATACAGTGACGGGCAGCGGGGTAGCCTGAGTAACTCTCAGTATTACAAAAGCCCAACACCGATCCAGGGCCTTTGCTCTGGTACAGAATAATATCTGTGAGTGGCCAAGACATACCATGTGTTTCCCACTGCTCAGCAACCAAGGACCAGAAAATTAAGCCCCAAATGGCAAAACACAGGGAAGTTAACTAACATTCCAAATGCATCTTGAAGGATGATAAATCTTCCATATGTGGCCTCCATTGGAGGAAAATCCAAAAGTCCTTAGTGATGTCTAGGGGGGTGGGGTTGAAAGGCCCTTGTGCAACAGTTTGGTCACCAAAGTAACTATAAAAGCATCAGTGTCATTACCAACAGGAGCCTCTCAAAGTCCGAGAGCCTGAGGGTAGGGAGGTCACTCCAGGAGACCAGGAACCAGGAAAAAATCCACACCCAAAGTTACTGTAAGAATGACAGCTGTAGACTGGCCCAGCCCAGCCCCTCTGCTCTACATAGTGTGATGCTGGAGAGAGTGTTTCCTTGTCCCTGCCTCAAGCCCCCATGCCAGGATGGCTCCCTCTAATCTGCTAGGGACAGCCCAGCTAGCTCNTTTTTCATTTATTGGTTTTACTATGCTCTAGTGTTGTACACTTTGGTTTTTCTAATCATTTTCTATTTCAGGCAGTTCTGCACCACACAAACCCTTATATACACATCATTTCCCACAAGGCTGAGAAGTGGAATAGTGGGATTGCTGAGTCAAAGGGTGCTGGTAATTTTAAGAGATATAGTCAAATTTCTTTCCATAAAGCTTGCATCAATTTACACCCCCACCCACGATGTATGAGAACTGTCTTCCTGCTATTACCCTGATTGGAGTGATGGTTTCCTGTGTGTATGCATATGTCAAAACTCACCAAATTGTATACTTCAGATATGTGCAGTTTTTGTATATCAATTATTCCTGGATAAAGCTGTTTTTTTAAAAAAAGAAAAAAATTATCATGGTCCCCTTTTGAGAGACACTTCATGAAGGAGCATGCTAAATGGCTCCACTGGGATGCAACCAGAAAGTCCTGGA
>NW_007726758.1:70990-75128 GCF_000696425.1 Galeopterus variegatus
TCTTAACCCTTGACTTGGTGTTGTCAGGACCACGCTCTCCCAAGTGAGCCACGGGCTGGCCCAAGACCTCCTGCCTTTGACGTTGGAGGATGAAGGTGGTAAGAGACCGGGTAGGTTTTAATCCATCCACACATCCTTGTGGGTTCCAGTCTACCCTTGCTTCTGACTTCACATCCTTCTTTCCTTCCTCAATGCCTACCCTGCAGGCTTCAGTTTCTAGCACCAAACACAGAAACAACAGCCTTGCATAGACTGTGTAACCAGCTCTCACAATTACATTGAGTCAAATTCCTATAATTAATCCCTTATTAGATATTGTGGTAGCTAGCCTCCAAGATGGCCCCAGCGATCCTCACCTCCTGGTAGTCCCCTCCCATATTGAGGCAGGGCTGACTTATGAAGCCAATTTTACTCTGTGTGACTTCCCTGTCTAGGTCATAAAAGACATCGCCACTTCCATGTTGCTCTCTTGCATTGTTTACTCTGGGGTTGGGGAGAGCCAGCTGGCCAGTCAGGAGGACATCTGGGCAGAGGAACTGAGGCCTCCTGCCAACAGGTGGCACCAACTCGCTAGCTGTGTGAATGAGCCATCTTGGCAGCAGATCCTTCAGCCCCAGTCAAGCTTTCAGATGACCACACCCCAGACAATGACTATAAATAAATAATCAAGAAATGATTGTTGTTTTTTTAAGCCACTAAGTTTTGAAGTGACTTGTTCTGCAACGTTAGATAACCAACACATACCTATATCTCATATTGGTTCTGCTTCTCTGCTCAAACTCTGCTCAAAATCCGGGCACACTGATGCACTCATCATTACACAGCCACTCTGGCCCCAAGTCCTTCCCCTTCTCAGAGCTCACCATGGGGAGGAGGGAGCATCAATGTGCCTGGATGACCCCTTGTAAATAATTATAGTAGTAATAGCCAATATTACTGAGTGCCTATATGTGTCAATTCATTTCATCCTCACAATAACAGTGTGAGGTCAGTGCTTTTATCATCCCCATTTTAAAGACGGGGAAACTGAGGCACAGAAAGTGATATGCCAAGGCATGCATACTGGTACAGAGTGAGTATTTAAACTCAAGCAATGTGGCTTCACTATGCGAGCAGGAGACAGGCAACACAGAAAGCCAGGAGTGGAGTGTACCTTGCAAGTGGTGAGAAATGTGGAACGCTCAGGACCCAAGCCGCAAAAGGCCAGCTGCCTCAGTGCTTTTTCTGGAAGCACTTTTTAATCCTCAGGGCTGTCTCTACATGGGCAGCCATTTCAGGACATTGTTGGGCATAGGTTGCCCGGCACCATGCCAGGGTGTGGGCATGGGGGCTGCTATTGTTCTTTCCAGCTCCAAGCTAGGTGACAGCTGGGAGACACTCTTAGGGATACAGTGACGGGCAGCGGGGTAGCCTGAGTAACTCTCAGTATTACAAAAGCCCAACACCGATCCAGGGCCTTTGCTCTGGTACAGAATAATATCTGTGAGTGGCCAAGACATACCATGTGTTTCCCACTGCTCAGCAACCAAGGACCAGAAAATTAAGCCCCAAATGGCAAAACACAGGGAAGTTAACTAACATTCCAAATGCATCTTGAAGGATGATAAATCTTCCATATGTGGCCTCCATTGGAGGAAAATCCAAAAGTCCTTAGTGATGTCTAGGGGGGTGGGGTTGAAAGGCCCTTGTGCAACAGTTTGGTCACCAAAGTAACTATAAAAGCATCAGTGTCATTACCAACAGGAGCCTCTCAAAGTCCGAGAGCCTGAGGGTAGGGAGGTCACTCCAGGAGACCAGGAACCAGGAAAAAATCCACACCCAAAGTTACTGTAAGAATGACAGCTGTAGACTGGCCCAGCCCAGCCCCTCTGCTCTACATAGTGTGATGCTGGAGAGAGTGTTTCCTTGTCCCTGCCTCAAGCCCCCATGCCAGGATGGCTCCCTCTAATCTGCTAGGGACAGCCCAGCTAGCTCTCTCTACTCAGGGAAGTTCTAGAATCATCTAGGTCTGATTATTTTTACAGGCAGCCAAAGCCCTGGAAAATTGGATTGCGCAAACCACTGAATTTCCCTCGCTTGTAAAAGGGAGATAATAACAGTCCTGGCTTCATAGAGGTGTTCTGACGGTTAGGTGGCTTCTGCACGTCAGGTGCGTGGAACGTGGGTGTAATCCAGGTTCCCGAGGCCTGAAGCCTACACAAGACTATGAGAAAAGATTTTTTGAAATTAGCTCAAAAGATCTTGGTATGCACAAAACCCTCATCTGCATCTTTATTTACAAAGCAAAACCTAATTGAGCTAAAGGAAGAAAAATGTAGATAGATATGTATGTAATTGAAAAATAGATAGATGGACAGATAGATAAAAAAAAACCCAAATGGGTAATGCAGTGACTAAGATTAAATAACTCAAAGCATTCACTCCTCACCAACCAGCAAACGTGAGTGCCTTCAGAGCTCCTGCAGCTCCCTCTAGACAACCACGCCCAAAGGAGAAATGCAGACACTACAGCCTCTTTGCTCAGCCTTCCTCTCTTACTTCCTTCCCTTCCCCTACACAAACCCTGACTGTCCCGAACCTGGGAGTGTCCCTCAAAGAAGCTGTACATGGGAGCTCCCTGGGGTCCCGAATGGCCTCTGATTCTCTTGCCTGGGAGCAGAGCTCAAGGACTTTGAGTTGATGGGAAATGCCGGCCCTGATTGGTGGGCCACCCCTTCCCCCTCTATCCCTGCCCTTCGCTATGCAACTTTGCAGTTACATGAGTCTGGGCTTGACCACGTGACCTGCTTTGACCGGCACACTGTGTAGACGTGACCGTGTTCCAGTTTCAAGCCTGGGCTTCAATGGAGAGGCCTCGCACATTTCCACTTGTGCGTTTGCACCTCCGTGAGAACAAGCCCAGGGAGCTGGAAACAACACGAGGAAAACAACGTGGCAATGCCTGAAACACAGTCTATGGTGTGAAGTGCGGTGGAGAGAAGCGCTCCAGAGGGAAGTGAAGCAGAGGAGGAGGCACTGGGGCCGGGCAGAAGAGATGCTGCTTTTCAACAGGTGGTCGTGGAAGCTCACTCTGAGGACATGACACTCCAGCCACACGTGAGCGAGGAGGAAGAGGAAGCCCTATGGAGAAGGAGAGGGGCAGCTTCCCCAGCACAGGGAACAGCCGGTGCCAAGGCCTAGAGGTGGGCGTGGGCTCACACAAGGCGTGCATGGAGCGGAAGGCAGGCTGTGGGCAAGCAGGAGGAGGACACCACAGGACATGACGTCTAAGAGGCCACCACCGATCGGATTATAAGGAGTAGGGAGTTTGTATTTCACCTTCGTGACAATCAAATGAGTTCATATGTGGAAAGAGCTCCAGATGGCCCATGGGTTGTGGTGACTGCTCAATAATGTCAGCTCTCACTTTCTCATTGGCATTTTTACCCACAAAATGCAGTGTCTCCCTGTTCCAGGGTCCTAAGAGGAAAATCTTCGTGGGGTGGAAGACTCCAAGGAATCTTGGCACAGGAAACGCTCACTTTCCACTCTACTTGAATTGGTGTCATTTGAATTTCTACGGCAAGATTGAATTCATGTATTGTTTATGTAATTTTAAAAAACCAGGGCCGAGCCCGTGGTGCACTCGGGAGAGTGCGGCACTGGGAGTGCAGCAGTGCTCCCGCCGTGGGGTCGGATCCTATATAGGGATGACCGGTGCGCTCACAGCGCTCACTGGCTGAGCGCGGTGTGGCCGGTCTCAAAAAGGACAAAAAATAAATAAATAAAATAAAATAAAAAACCACAACACAACTGATGAATGGATAAATAAAATGGAAATATAATTGATAGGTTTTGAACATAACCAGTGCCATAGGCAAGGCCAAGCACAAAATGGCCACCAGCCCACGTCCCCTTTTCCTTTTGAGAAGCTTCGTGACTTCTGCGAAATAGAAACCCTTTTGGCTTCGGCATAGGTGCAATTTTCTACCCCGGTGCATCAGCCAGGTGGAGCTTCCGCACTAGCGTAATGCTCCTCCTCGATTGCATCAGCCAGCCCTGGCGCCCTACAGCCTGTATAAGCTCTCCCATCCCAACGCCTGGTGCTGCTCTCCATTTTGAGGGCAGCCTGGCAGATTTCTTTTCTTTAATAAAGCTT
>NW_007726758.1:75518-80601 GCF_000696425.1 Galeopterus variegatus
GGTGCGCTCACAGAGCTCACTGGCTGAGCGCGGTGTGGCCGGTCTCAAAAAGGACAAAAAATAAATAAATAAAATAAAATAAAAAATAAAAAACCACAACACAACTGATGAATGGATAAATAAAATGGAAATATAATTGATAGATTTTGAACATAACCAGTGCCATAGGCAAGGCCAAGCACAAAATGGCCACCAGCCCACGTCCCCTTTTCCTTTTGAGAAGCTTCGTGACTTCTGCGAAATAGAAACCCTTTTGGCTTCGGCATAGGTGCAATTTTCTACCCCGGTGCATCAGCCAGGTGGAGCTTCCACACTAGCGTAATGCTCCTCCTCAATTGCATCAGCCAGCCCTGGCGCCCTACAGCCTGTATAAGCTCTCCCATCCCAATGCCTGGTGCTGCTCTCCATTTTGAGGGCAGCCTGGCAGATTTCTTTTCTTTAATAAAGCTTGATTGGTACCCAGCGTTTCGGCTCACTTTCTTTCAATAATAATACAGTAGAATATAATAATAAAAAGATAATAAACAAGGTAAAGCTAAACATATATGTTAGTTGACAGATGTTTAAAAAAACTAAAGTAGGGAATGGGGATTGCTAGTGTCAGGGGGTGTATTATGCAGTGGGGGGTGTTTGAATAGGATGGCCCAGCAAAACCTTGCAGAGAAGCTATCATTTGAACAATGACCTGAAGGAAGTGAGGAAGTAATTAACCAAGGTAATGTTTATAAATTGCTTAGAACTTTCCTTGGCACATAGTGAGCACTACACAAGTGTGTGTTCTGTAGCCGTAGATAACTGGGGCATGCGCACTGCAAGCAGAGGGACGGCAGGTGCAAAGGTTCTGAGGAGGGAATAGGCCTTGGGGTTACCCAGGGAGACCGCTGTGGCTGGAGTGGGACGGGCAAGGGGCAGTGCAAGGAGGTGAGGTCAGAGAGGTAGCAGGGGCCAGACCCTGCAGGGCCTTATGGGCCATGGGGAACGCTCGGCTCTTCCCCTAAATGAGAAGGGAGGCCACAGGAGTGTGGCTTCGAAAGTTAGCCATTGTTAGTGTGAAAGTTGGTTATACAACTTGGGTCATTCATATCATATCCAAACTAAATCAGAGTCGAGGGGCAGAAGGAAAAAGCACTCAGGGCACATTGCACCTGCTCCAAGAATTTGCTATAAGCCCAGGTGCCAAAACTGCCTGCTGTAACTCAAAGGCTAATTTTACTTAGTAGCTGCTGAAAAGACCTGCCATCCTGGACTAATTTTACCTACAGCCATCACTCACCAGTCAAAGCCTGCCAACTCCGAAAACTTTGCTACTGCCGATGAAGTCTTTCAAAACAATGCTTAGCATTTCTCTCTCTAATAAAATTCCCAACTCTTTCTGTGTTCTTCAGACATACCAGATACCACCCTGGTCTGTGTGTGTGCCCCAATTGCAATCCTGTTTTCCGAAATAAAACGTTTTCTGAGAGATTCGTCTCTATCTTCTGTGACTTTAACATAACAGTCTCATTTCCTTGTGCCCCTCCTCTGTGGAAAGACATATATATCCCTCTCTCTTTTTCTCCCTCTGTTGAGCCCTCCTGCCCTACCCGGCTCTGTTTTGCCCACTTTGCTGCTCCCCCCACATCTTGGGATATTACTTAAAGAACCTTTGATGAGATATTTCAGTATGAGACACATGACATTTCTAGGAAATGGTAGTTTTCAGATATGGAGGACAGAGAGACTGAATTCATGTCATTCTGAATTTTGGTAACTGTTAGATTTAAAGTAGATGAGACTAAAACAAATATGCTGTCAAACAAGATATCCCAGTGCAAAGGAATTCTCAAAAAGTCAATGATAATGCTACTGGGAAAAGAAAGGAAAAGAAAAAGAAAAGGAAATCATTGGTTTAGAAGAAACATGAAATTCTTGAAAGAGATAATTTAAACAACAGCGAAAAGTGGATTAGACCTTGGGCCACTCTGCCCAAATTCAAATCCTGACTTTACAACTCACCAACCGTGCTGGGCAAGTTACTTTGCTCTCTCATTTGGCTGATTGGGAAGGAGGTGGCCAAGAGGATCTGAGAAGGCTCAAAAGGTTTGTGTCCTGATACATAACTATCTGCATGTTTTTTCCAGAAGTAGGTATTTCTACTGTATGAGCCCTACCTCAGGTCCCCAGCATAGAGGAAACAACCATATTATAGATAACTTTTAAAAAACTAATAATAATATTGTTAAATAGAAGTTATAGGAGGCCACTGGTTTGGACTGAGCTCCTGCACTAGGTCCACTCCAGAGCAAACCAAAATGGAGTCACTCATGCTAATGTTCCACGTCACCAAGCCAAAACTGAGTTATCTGACCTTCCGAGAAATCAGGAGAGTTAAAAATAATAGCCAAATCCCCCAAAAGGCTCAGCCAGCATAAGGAAGTCCTCTCTGCTTTTATCTTTACAAGGAAAGTACCTTTGAAATGACCAATCTGCTTTTTGTTCTCTGTTTCTGCTTTCTTCAGCTCTTTTCCGTCTATAAAATTAAACTCCTCTGCTCAGCTCCTCAGAACAATCGTTTTATTTTATCAAATGAGGTGTTTCTCGATTCTAGAATTGCAAATAAAGCCAACTAAGATCATTAAACTAAATTTGTTGTAATTTTGTCTTTTGACAGTTCAAAGACTGAAGACTTTCAATTTTATTCCCTTCTGTCTCCAAACTCATCCACAACCCACCCATGACCTCATTCCAGCAGCTCATTACTGCCCTGACCTTACCCTGGCAATTATCTTTAATTTCGTTCATTACTTCTGTAGGGGCTTTCCATGACTCTGAACTCTGAGGGCTCAACAGTGAGCAAATCAGAATCAGACCCTACCCAGAACATTCCCTAATATACAGTAGGTGTTCATCAAAAGCTTCTAGAATGAATAAAAATGGTCTTTTAAATCCATATCTACAGAATAAAAAGTTGACAATGCTAACATCCAACCCTCCAATTTTGTCATTGAAACTTGCTGATTCACAAGCTCCAAACTGGGTTACAGGACAAAGTCTCAACACCAAGGCTGTTTCTCAAGTGGGCCCCAATCTACTTCCCCAACCTCATCTCCTGACTCTTTCCCACAAAAACTGAACCCTCTTCCCTAAACAAGGCATATTCTCTCAGGCCTTTGCATATACTACTTGTCCTTGAAGGCCCTGCTCAATGTCACTTCCTCCAAGAAGACATCCTGGAAACCCAGGGAGAGTCCCTTTGTCTGTGTCTCTGCTGCAGGATTTAGTTGAATGTTGCTGTATGTGCATTAGCCAAATAGTAGTTGTGCTTCCTAAGAGCTTGGACAGAGCTGGACACCAACTCCTCGCTGATAGTCCTCCTCCAAGTCACCAGAGGGTGCTTTCAAAACACCAACCTGGGCCGGCCCATGGCTCACTCGGGAGAGTGTGGTGCTGATAACACCAAGGCCGTGGGTTTGGATCCCATATAGGGATGGCCGGTTAGCTCACTGGGTGAGCGTGGTGCTGGCGACACCAAGCCAAGGGTTAAGATCCCCTTACCGGTCATCTTTTAAAAAAACAAAAAACAACAACAAACCACCAACCTGACTTCCTGACTTAAACCCCACAGTGGTTCACAGTTGTTCTGATGATAAACAATTAAGATGCCTACTAGGGTCAAATCCTGGGCAGGCCACTTGTTCATTCTGAAACTCTGAGCTAGTACCATAACCTCTGCAGGACTCTATTTCTACACGGGGTTGTCAGTGGCTGTCTGACACTTAGGAAGTTCTCAATACCTGTTACCTGATAAGTTGCTCAGGGTCTGAGCAGGAAAAAAACAGCAAATTCAAACTGAGTGATTGGGGAGAATTTAATAAAGAGACTATTCACAAGGGTGGAGGCGGTGGGTAGGGAATCACAAAGAGTAGTGCAGGGCTGCCCGGTTAGCTCAGTTGGTTAGAGCACGGTGTCATGACACCAAGGTCAAGGGGTCAGGTCCCCTTACTGACTAGCCACCAAAAAACCAAAACGCGAAGGGTGGGGAAGCACTGCAGGGCTTGAAAGATGGGAGCTTGTACCAGAAAGCAACCTGGTGTGTGTGGAGAGGACCTCCTGTAAGGAGCTGTGGCCTTCGATGGAAAGACACAACCAGCCCAAAGCAACCCTCACATCAGGACATCAGGGAGTGATCTGGGCAAATAAATGCCTCATCCTCCAATTCTTGCCAATGTTCTCCATTGATGAAACCAAACGAGGAGCTAGAGGTTAAGAAAGCCCATTGTAGTCCATACCGATCAGCCTCCAAGGTATGATCAGACTCCCAAGAGTATGGAAAGGGAAAGGTGGAAAGTGGACCTGAAGAAACAAACAGAAAATATCCAACATAGTATTGTTGTTGTTGTTATTATTATTATTATTGAATTTCTCATCATGGTCTATGAGTCCCTTCAAGATCTGTCCCCAACGTCTGCCCCTTCCCCCTATTGCCCCTACCTCCTCTACTCCTCTCTGAAACCCAGGGGTTGACAGGGAAGGAGTGGGAGGGACCGTCCAGAGTGAAGATAATGCTCCAGTTTGTGATGAAGATTTCTGTGGCACAGGTTGACACATTTGTTGGAATTTTTCTACAATGTGCTTAAAGGGGGGGAAAAAAAAACTGTCCAGTTAGCTCAGCTGGTTAGAGCACGGTGCTGATAACACTGAGGTCCAGGGTTCCATCCCTGTACAGGCTGACCACCAAACAAACAAACGAACAAACAAAAAAGGAAGAAACACGCACTTAAGATTTGTACATTTCATCATATGTAAATTTAACCTGAAAAGTAAAAACTCAATGCTTAAGAATGAACTGTAACTTGTAATTTTATGCATGTGGCAGTGTTTAGGAGGAAGTGTACTTCCTTTGAAAAGCATCAGAAAAAAAAAGGGGGTGATGGACAGATAGAGGATGAAAAGATGGGTAGATATATGATAAGGCACGTAGAGTAAAAAGTTAGTTGTAGGATCTAGGTGATGGGTATATGAATGTTCACTGTAAAATTATTTCAACTTTTCTGTATGTTTGAAATGTTTTATTAAAATGTTTAAGAAAATGTAAAAGTTGGTG
>NW_007726758.1:81246-82464 GCF_000696425.1 Galeopterus variegatus
TAGGAGGAAGTGTACTTCCTTTGAAAAGCATCAGAAAAAAAAAGGGGGTGATGGACAGATAAGAGGATGAAAAGATGGGTAGATATATGATAAGGCACGTAGAGTAAAAAGTTAGTTGTAGGATCTAGGTGATGGGTATATGAATGTTCACTGCAAAATTATTCCAACTTTTCTGTATGTTTGAAATGTTTTATTAAAATGTTTAAGAAAATGTAAAAGTTGGTGAAGGTGCTGAGTCAGCAAAGAAGTTTAGATTTAATTAATTAGAAGAGCCAAGAGAAAGATGAATTTCTCTGGGGCTTTTCGCAGCTTCTTCCCTGCAGCATAGAGGAATTCATCCAGGAATGAATTATGCCAACTGTCAAATCTCAGTACTGGAGGAAGCCTGTCAGGAGAAAAGTGCAGAGAAGAGAGAGCAAGAGACATCATCCTCACTTCTCAGAAATGTTGTGACGAATGAATCTGCTTAACATCTGGACTCATTTATTATTCATTCAACAAAGAGTTATTGAAACCCAGCGCTGAGCCGTGCCCAGCCCTGAGCTGTGCAGTGCCAACGCAAACCCAACCCTGCCCTCAGGAGACTCAAAGTCCAGTGGCAAAGACAGACTCATTCCGTGGACAGTGACAATCCTGAGTGATCAGAACAATTATGGGGGAAGCCCCAAAGAAAGTGCCTGACCCAGATTGGTGGTCAAGGAAGGCTGCCTGGTGGAGAAGATAACTGAGCTGAGTCTTGAAGAAGGAGTAGGTGTCAGCCAGGTAGAGAGAGAGGGGAGCATTTGGGCAGAAGGTACAGCACGTATAAAGGCCTGGAAGTGAGCAGAAGTTCAACCCAAAAGTTCAGCACAACTGGAATATGAATGCAAACAAAGGGTTAGGAGAGGCCAAAGATAAGGATGCAGTGGTCTGCAAGGGGGGGAAAAGGCAGGTCCTATATGGCCTTGTAAGCCATGGTGGGACATTTGGACCTTATCCTGAGTACTGGGGAGTCACAAAAGGGTTATAGATAGTGGTGGATGTGACCAGATTTGCAAATGATTCCAACTGCAGAGCAAGTGAAGGGGACAGGGTAAACGAATGGGTCAGGATAGGCTAAATTATGCTGCAGTGACAGCTCCATAATTTAGTGATTTAAAACAACAAAGGTTTATTCCTTGTTTGTGCAACATTTGCAACAGATCTATAAGGACTCTTTTGCATATCATCCTCACTTTA
>NW_007726758.1:83609-85687 GCF_000696425.1 Galeopterus variegatus
CTTAAGTTGAGAATATAGTTAGGTCAAAAATGCATTCACTACACCTAACCTACCGAACGTCATAGCTTAGCCTGGCCTACCTTTAATGGGCTCAGAACACTTGCATTAGCCTACAGTTGGGCAAAATCATCTAACACAAAGCCTGCTTTATAATAAAGTGTTGACTGTCTCATGTAATTTACTGAATACTGTACTGAAAGTGAAAAACAGAATGGTTGTGTGGGTACTTGAAGTACAGTTTCTGCTGAATGTATATCGCTTTCACACTATGATAAAGTGGAAAAATTGCCAAGTCAAACCATCGTAAGTTGGGGACTGTCTGTAGATTTGAGAAACATTTAGGAATCACATACAATTCTGTATCTGCTGTCTATTTGTCCTCATTTCTTACTCTAAAAACAAATAAAAAAGTAATCAAAGTACTTTCTTTATGTTTATTGCCAAAATAACAATCAGGTGGCTATTGGAACAAAAATGGGCATTTAGGGCTGCTTATAGGAGCAGCTAAAATTCACATGCTTGACATTTTTCTAAGCACTTTACACTAGCACCATCCAATAGAAATATAATGTGAACTACGTATGCAATTTTCATTTTTTTTTTTTTTGGTGACCCTTGACCCTGGTGTTATAACACCATGCTCTAACCAACTGAGCTAACTGGGCAGCCCCATGTAATTAAAAAAATTTTTTTAATGTTTTTAAATTAAAAATTAAAAAAGAAACAGGTGAGATTAATTTAATCATTTAAGCCAAATATATCCAAAGTATTATCATTTCAGTATGTGACCAATAGAAAAATGATTAATAAAATATTCTACATTCTTTAATTTCTCATACTGTAAATCTTCAAAACGCAGTATTTTACATGTCCAGCACATCTCAATTCAGGCCAGCCACATTTCAAATGTCTAGTAGCCACTTGTGGCTAGTGGCTACCATATTAGACAGTGCAGATATAGATACACTAACTAATTAATATGTCTTCATGACAACTCTATGAACTAGAGGCCAGTAGTGTTTCCATTTTATAGATGAGGAAATTGAGGCACAGAAAGATGACAGTGCTTGCCCAAAGTCACAAACTAGTGCCTAGGATTTGGACCCAGGCAACTGGGCTCCTTGCATGTAGAACACGGATAGGCTCCTACATAGGCCATGTGTTAGGCCGGGTGAGCAAGAGCCCTTGGGAGTCCACTCCTACCCACACCGGAGGTTTCAGCAGAGAAAGAATGCTAATGATTCCTGAGAATACTGAAGGGGAATCCCACAGTTGGTCCCAAGCAAGAGGGCATGGGTGGGAATAAAGAGGTGCGGGAAAAGATTTCCCTCTTACTTGCCATAGATTTCCAAGAAGTTGAGAAAAATCCCCAAGCACAGTGGGCCTCTGACTACTGGCTGCCAGTGCTACTGACTCTTTATCACTGGGTGAAGCAGAAAGTTAGAGTGAGCTCCCTGTGAAGTCCCAAACCAAGACAGGTAGATGTAGGAGGTCCTCTCTTTAACAAGCATCTCCAGTGTGCCCAGGCTCTGGAAGGAGATCTCTAGTCTCTCATTTAATGACCTTCCGTTTCTAAATGGGGAAACTGAGGCTCAGAGAAAACACATGACTTCAAAATCACACAGAGAGGAAGGATGGAAAAGTCTCCTCCTACCCCATTCTCATGGCCACCCAATTCCCTTTCCAGCAGTAATGGTATTTATTGCCTGTGGGTATTTCCTGACGTATTCTAGATATATACAAGCATTTACACATAGGTCCTTTATTTTACACAATAGTGGCACAATGTTCTGTATCTTACCCTTTTTTCACTTAACAATATTATCTTCAAGATCTTCCCAGATTAATACATGTAGATGCACCTTTTTTTTTTTAATGCCCATAAAACATCAGACTGCCTAAATGTACCATAATAAGCTTAACCAGTTCCCTCCTGATAAATATTTAGGTTATTCCTAGTTTTTTTATATTAATTGCAAACACTATTGCAATTAATATCCTTGGGCAGACCTCATATCAGCTGTGTGAGTTCATGCCTGTAAGATAACTTTCTGGGAGGAAAACGGCCAAGTCATAAG
>NW_007726758.1:86300-87622 GCF_000696425.1 Galeopterus variegatus
TTTTTTTATATTAATTGCAAACACTATTGCAATTAATATCCTTGGGCAGACCTCATATCAGCTGTGTGAGTTCATGCCTGTAAGATAACTTTCTGGGAGGAAAACGGCCAAGTCATAAGTGATGTGCATTTGTCATTCTGAAAGATGTTTCCAGATTGCACTCCCAATTCCCTCCTCTGCAACTGGTTGACTGTCCATTTCTCAAAAGGGCTTTTTGCTCAGTCTGTATTTTTTTGAATGTTTTACAGCAAGAAGGTCATGTATTACTTTGGTCATTAAAATTAAATAAGCCCTTCATTAAAAACACAAACCCGGGAAGCAGAGAAACCAGCAAGGCCAGTTCAGGCAGATCCACCCTGTCCCTTGTCACACCTGCTTTGTCCCCAACANCAGCAAGGCCAGTTCAGGCAGATCCACCCTGTCCCTTGTCACACCTGCTTTGTCCCCAACAAGCCCTGCTTGAGGATGAAATCTATTTCTCATGCATCAACCTCAAAGATCAAACCTTGGAAAAAATACAGGGAAGAGATTTTGTAATTTTCTTCCTCTGGATTTTCACATGACTCGATTCTCCTGCTGTTCATTTTCTTTACCCTTCTCCTACTTCTACTTTCTCTAACTCCTGTTTTGGTGAGCACTGCCATAAAAACATTTTAAAACTATGTCCAGCTTAAGAAACACTGAAGTTATACAAAATCTGGCATTTTAAACATAAAGCATAGCTAGGAGCTTAAAAGTAGAAACTAGAAGAGCAAAACAACAATCTATTTCATTTCAAACACATTAAGCTCTTCCTTTCTCTTTCCTTCCTGAACAAAACTAAGTAGGTGTCTGGATAGGGGTTGGGGGACTCGGGGGGTCAGAGCCCAGGTGGGGTGAGAAGAATGTCTCCCTGAGGGTCTGGGAGTATGGGAAGTGGTAGCCACGAAAGATTGGTTACTTTCAAGGGACTGATCAAATAAGTAAATATATTAAGGATATTGGGAGCCGGATTTCTCACTGATGAAGAAACGAGCCACAATTATTCAAAAGGAGAAAACTAGAATGAACCCTGTAATGTTGGATTGGAGTTGGAGATACCAGTGTAAATTCATGATTTTCAATACACAGACATATATGTAGAAGCAAATACAGATGTAAATGTGTGTATAAGCAGGTACATACATATATAGATACATGTATTTCCACCTCTGTCCACTGAGAGCGCCTGGGTACAAGAGCCTAACAGCAGTGACTACGTGTCGCACACAAATCTTGATTTCTTTTTTTTTTTTTTTTTGTCCTTTTTGAGACCGGCCGCACCGCACTCAGCCAGTGAGCGC
>NW_007726758.1:88617-91611 GCF_000696425.1 Galeopterus variegatus
ATAGATACATGTATTTCCACCTCTGTCCACTGAGAGCGCCTGGGTACAAGAGCCTAACAGCCGTGACTACGTGTCGCACACAAATCTTGATTTCTTTTTTTCTTTTTATTTTTTTTTGTCCTTTTTGAGACCTGCCGCACCGCACTCAGCCAGTGAGCGCTGTGAGTGCACCGGTTATCCTTATATAGGATCCGAACCCGCGGCAGGAGCGCTGCTGCACTCCCAGCGCTGCACTCTCCCGAGTGCGCCACGGGCTCGGCCCCAAATCTTGATTTCTAAATATCATTTTCCAATGAAAAATATCACTGGGCTCCTTGGAGTAAAGGCTAGTTCCAGGACCAGGACAAGGAAAGCACGAGATGAGTCTCGCACAGCTTGCTGTGCTAGGAAGCAGAGAAAGGCTCAAAGAATGATGGAGAGAGGTTAAAGGACACAGGAGCCAGTTGGAAGAGGCTCCCACGGGCCAAATTGGGGACCATATGACCATCAAAATAAGCAGTGATTGTAATAGATTATAATCCATTGATGCTATGAGTCTATTCTGGCATAATAAAATAAATGAATAAATTGGAAGTTTGATAGAGAATGGGATATTTACATAGCCTCAAAATACCTTCCCAGAAAACACATGAATTACAAAGAAAAAAAGAGTAACTTTACAGTGGTTCTCCACTGGCAGACTCCTCATTACTTAAACATTCCAACAGGATGTAAGATGATCCTAACATCACTTTTGTGATAATCCACCCAAAGACGCTGCTGTGGGTTGATTGAATTATGTCCTCCAAAGTCCATATATTAGAAGCTTAATTCTCACTGTAACTGTTGAGGGTGGGAAATCCTATCATGGTAATTGAAAGGTGGGGCCTTGAAGAGGTGATTGCATTCTGAGGACCATGCCTAGTGAATGGATTAAAAACGGTGGTCATGGGTATGGTTCTGAGGGCTTTAAAAAGGAGAGTGCACCAGGAGTTCTCTCTGCTCCACCATCTGCCATGTGAGACCCCTGGGTTACTGTCACCACCACCAAGACCCTCACCAGCTGTGTTCCCTGGACTTTGGACTTCCCAACCTCCCAATTTGTAAGCAATACATTTTTTTTCCTTATAAATTACCAAGTTCCAGGTATTTTGTTATAAGCAACAGAAACATACCAGTACAGACGCATAGGCCAAATCCAACCGTGAGAAGACATCAGATGAAGGCAAATGGGGGGGGACTTTCTACCGAAGGCCGGACCTCACAACTGTCATGAAGATCAAATGAAGACTGAGGAATTTTTCCAGACTAAAGGAGACTAAAGAGACATGACAGCTAAACATAAGGCAAGAGTCTAGAGTGGAACCTTTTGCTATAAAGGCCATTAAGGGGACAANTACAGACGCATAGGCCAAATCCAACCGTGAGAAGACATCAGATGAAGGCAAATGGGGGGGGGGACTTTCTACCGAAGGCCGGACCTCACAACTGTCATGAAGATCAAATGAAGACAGGAATTTTTCCAGACTAAAGGAGACTAAAGAGACATGACAACTAAACATAAGGCAAGAGTCTAGAGTGGAACCTTTTGCTATAAAGGCCATTAAGGGGACAACTGGTGAGACTTAAATGGAGTCTGAGGATTAGATGATAGTAATTTATCAATGCTAGTATTTTTTATGTTTGAGGTTATGCTTTGGTTATGTAGGAGGTCTTTGTTTATGGGAAACAAACACTGTAGGTGATGGGGCATAATGTTGGTAACTTTCTCTTACACAGTTTAGGAAAAACAATTTCTTTGTACTGTACTTGTAACTTTTCTGTGATTTTGAGACCTTTCCAACTTAAAAACAAACAAACGAAAACAAACAAAACTAAAGCAGTGCTTTTAAAACTTATCTGAGCACATCTGGAGTAAGAAATATATTTCTCCTTCCCATGGAGACGAGTACGAAACATATTTATGAGACTGAAGCAAAAGCGTTGCAAAACAAAACATCTTTGCTTAAAAATTATATATATAATATGGCTTTATAGATTGCTAATATAACACAAGAAAATAAATCCCAAGAGAAATTGTAACAAAACAAATCCCTGAAATACTGGTGGCGACTTACTAAATTGACTAAATTGATTTCATGACCTACAATCTTTGTCCAGTCTTTTCACAAGTACATTATAATAATGAAAGTAAACACATATGTAGGTTGTATTATGCCTCGGGCACTGTTCTAAGTACTTTGAAGATATTACCGAATCTTCACAACAGTCTTATGAGATAGGTCATCCTAATTTCCATTTAAAGTGGCTAAGAAACCCCCCCCCCAAACAACAAAAAACCGAGTAAAGTGACTAAAACTGAGGCCTAGAAAAGTTAAGTAACTTGCCTAAAGGGTTTAGGGTTTTAGCCGGACAGCATATCACCCTGCAAAAGGCAGATGGGGAAATTGAGGCTCGGGAAAAATAAATGGCCAGTCTGTGGTCATGCTGACATTGAAAAGCATGGACTCGTCCCCAAGAACAGCCCTGCATAGTCACTGCAGAACTGACGCCAGTGCTCAGACCCCAGATCAGGACCCACTGTTGGTTCATCAGACCCCGTCACGAGAGGGCAGCACTCCAGTCTCACCAACACTCAGGCTTTGATCTAGAACTTCACTGTTCAATATGGTAGCCATGAGCCACATGTGACTATTTAAGTTAATTAAAATGAAATAAAATTAAAACTTCAGTGACCCACACTCGCCACTTTTCAAGTGTTCAACAGCCCTGTGTGCTCATGGCTGCCATAATGGACAGCATAGACTATTGCACACTTGCATCATCCCAGAAATTTCTACTGGACAGTGCCGAGTCTACAGACTGCTTTACAAAGAGCCAAAGTCATTCTTCCTAAAGGGGGGTTGGGATTTTCTGGTTATTCTTCTAATTATTAAACAGCAAAGGCAAGAGCCTCTGTTGTTAACAGCTACATTTATCTGTTTCTCTCCATTGACGTGGTTTTCTCAGATTTTT
>NW_007726758.1:92152-93815 GCF_000696425.1 Galeopterus variegatus
GAAACTCCAGATCCTGCTTCTGTGTTTCACTGTCACACAATGTACACTTTGCCTGGGGAGCGCAAGTGGAGAAATAGAAAACGAAGTGCCTGAAAATAACAGCAGCTACCAATTACTAAATATTCTTCCCGGCTAGGACTGTTACAGACCTAATCATCATTCTCATGCTACCCCTAGGAAGTGTTAATGTTAAAAATAAAGAGATGAATCTCTATATAAAAAACGTTCTATTCGGGAAAACAGGCTTGCAATGCAGGGCATATGCACAGACTGGGGTAGTCTCCAGCAAGTCAGAGAACAAAGAAAAGGTTGAGAGTTTTATTAGAGAAATGCTACGTATGGTTTTGAAAGAGAGCTCATTGGCGCTGGCAAAGTTTTGGAGTGACAGGCTTTGATTGGTGAGTGACAGGGTGAGATAAAATTAGTCTTTAGAGTGATGGCAGGTCCTTTCAGCAGCTGCTAGGTAAAACTAGTCTTAGAGTTACTGCAGGCTGATGCAACAGCTCGCCTTGCAGAAAATTCTTCTTGGAGCAGGTGCTATGTGCCCCGAGTGCTTTTTCCCTCTGACCCCTGGACTCTGATTTAGTTTGGGTATGACAAGAATGACCCAGTTTATATAACCAAGTTTTCACATAAGCACACGTGATTATGCCCATTGTATAGATGAGACACCCGTGGCTCGCAGAAGTGAAGTCACCTGACTAAATCCACACAGTTAATAAATATAGAATATGAACTTGGACTTATCCCACCCCAAACTCCACATCCAGCTTTCTCCCATGAGTAAATTTACCTATGTTAAGGCAAGCCAAGGAGAGACATTGATTCCAGCCTAAAAACAATTCTGACTCAGCCCACTGGAAAGTTTATCATGACACTCATCAAAGCAATTAGGATTACAGTAGACTAACAACCGGATTTATGCTAATGAGAGACAGGTCAGAGGTGAGGTAGATACTAGGAAAGAATAACAGGTATACAAAGGCAGAGGAAATGTTTAAAAAACAAAACAAAAGACTAAAGAGAAAAGAGGGGGGAGGAGTGTTCAGCTGGCCAAATTTTTCCCCAATTCGTTCTCTAAGCAGACCCCTGTGTAGGCCATCATCATCTCTGCCATGTGGATTGAAATTATAGATTTCTTCTCTATCTTACATCTGCATCATCCATACTCAGCCATGTCCACGTGTGGCTATTGGAGCACCTGATGTGTAGCAAGTGTGACTGAGGAACTAAATTCTAAATTTTACTTAATTTTAATGAATTTTAACTCAAATGTCCATAATGACTGCCATACTGAACAATGCAGCACTAAGTGAGGAATTACGGAAGGTTAGGGCAGAGCCTTCCCCAGCTGTGTTCCCCAACACCTTACAGGTAAACTAGCTGTTTTGGAGGTGCTTTCTAGGGTCAGATGACCTGGGTTCAAATCCCAGCTTTGGGAAACCTTGAGGAAGTGACCTAATTTTGTTTCTATCTCAGTGTTTGCATTTGTAAAATGGAGCATCATAAGAGAGCCTTGCAAAATGTTTAAAATTACTGAAACTAAGTGGAGAACAAGTGGATGTTCATAGCATGATCTTTTCAACTTGTCTGCAGGTGTGAATTTTTTTTTTAAAGATGACCGGTAAGGGGATCTTAACCCTTGATTTGGTGTTGTCAGCAC
>NW_007726758.1:94955-98741 GCF_000696425.1 Galeopterus variegatus
ACTGAGGGTTGCGATCCGTTGCTGGACACGGAAAAAGACAAAAAAAAAATAATAATAAAAATAAATAAATAAATAAATAAATAAAAATAAAAATTGGACAAGCATTTACAAGGCAAATATCTACTCTCTGTGAGGTGCAGGAGACATAAAGATAAAAAAATAATAATTTATCACTCATAAGTCAATAAGGTTGGAAGAAAAGAAATAACACTTATGAGTGCTTCCTAGATGCTAAGTATTGTCCTTTTATGTAATATATATATTATATATAAATTCATTTAAATCCTCACAACTACTCTGTGAGGTCGGTGTATTATCATTATTTACTTTTAGCAAAGTATTATTCCCATCTCTGTTATTTTTTTTAAATTTTGACATAATTTCAGATTATAGAAAAATTATAAAAAAGATTCCAAAAACCCTTGTATACCCTTCAATCAGATTGCCAAAGTTCACCTTTTTACCACATTTATTTTGTCATTTTCTCTCTCTATATATAAATATTTTTCTCTGAACTGTTTGAAAATAGTTCACAGACATGTTGCTCTTTTTCTCCTAAATATACACCACTGTGTATTTCCAAAAAAAAGAAAAAAAAATGGACATTTTCTTATATAATCATAGTACATTTATCAAAGTCGGGAAATCAGAATTGGACATAAATGATCTCAGGATGTCTCTTGCAGCAAAAGAAAATTCTGGGTCATGCACTGCCTCCTCTTCAGTCCCCTACCCTCGGGAACAGAAACTCCGTCACTCTTTGTGTTTCATGACACTGATATTCTTGAAGAGCAGAAGTCAGTTATTGCACCGAGTGTTCTTAGTTTGGGTTAGTCTGATGTTCCCACGTGATTAGATTCAGGTTACTCATGTTTTGTGTCTTTCCTCAGTGCCTCATATCAAGAGGCACACGATGTCCCTTTGTCCCATGACTAGTGATGCTGTGATCACTTGGTGAAAGAGGTATCTGCCAGGTTTTCCTTATTTTGTCACTATTTCCCTCTGTCTAATTAATAAGTATCTAATGAGGAGATAGTTTGGTACAATGTACACATCTTGTCACTCCTCAAATTTGCACCCATCAGTAATTTTTACCTGACAGCTATTTTGTTTACCTGATGTTTGCCTGGTGATGTTCTGACTCCGTCATTCCTTCTACATGCTTCACTTGACTTTTGACTACAGGAAAGAGCTTTCCCTTCTCTCTTTTTTCTTTTTTTTTATATCATTACAGACTCTCATTGATCAATATGAATTCTTATTTATTCAATGGGTTATAATTCTTTACTATTATTTTAATTTGATCTTTAACTTGTCCCAGATTTGGTCATAGGGAGCCTCTTCAACACGTTTTCTTGTGTCCTTTGACACACACCCATCATTCTTTGAGTATTTTCTTATTTTCTGGATCACCTCTGTTTTATTTATTTATTTATTTATTTATTTATTTTATTTTTTCAAAAGATGACCGGTAAGGGGATCTTAACCCTCGACTTGGTGTTGTCAGCACCACGCTCAGCCAGTGAGCAAACCGGCCATCCCTATATGGGATCCGAACCCGCGGCCTTGGTGTTATCAGCACCGCACTCTCCCGAGTGAGCCACGGGCCGGCCCAGCCTCTGTTTTAAAGATAAAGAAACTGAGTCACAGAGTAACTTGCCCAAGCTACCCTGATGGTAGTTGGCAGGACCAAGATTTGAATGCAGGCAGTGTGGTTCCAAAATCCTACAATCAACCACTCCACCATGTTGCCCCTTTAAGAGGGCAAGAACCATGACTTCTTGTCCATAGCCCTGCCCCCACCACCTGGCATGATGTTTGTCCCATGGTGGATATCAAATAAAAATGTGCTGGACAAACAAGTAAATTAATGAAAGAATGAACTTTCATATTCCTCAGGTCCTAACTTACCTCCTTTCCAACCTTAATCATTCTTAAGTTCCACACTTAATCATTATAATCACTCTTTCACATGCTCTCTCAGTTCCCAACTTTGTCCTATTCATGAGGTGATCTGGCAATACACAACTTTTTACCCACAGTGCCTGTATTTATGTAAGTAACCAAAGCTGGAGAAAAATCACACAGCTTGCTGAAAAGTCCTTTATTTATTTATTCATTTTTGACGGCTGGCTGGTAAAGGGATCTGAACCCTTGACATTGGTGTTATAACACGGTGCTCTAACCAGCTGAACTAATCAGCCAGCCCTTGAAAAGTCTTACTTTAAATTCATAATTTTAAATAGGTTAAATTCATAACTTCTAACGGGCCATTAATTCCATCTAGAAATCTGCCTAGACTTTCAAAGTCCGTTCACTTGCCTACTCTTTCATTTCATACTTTCTCAGTTCGCCACAGATCTCCTCCCATTTTGCCTTGGGAAGAGGATGGGGGATGGGTGGGGAGTGCTGCTGGATCCCAGCCCATGTGGTGAACTCTTAGCTACTTTACGCCTTTCCCAGCAGGAGAGCCACATCTCGATGAAAGAACACACAGTCTATGTGGCTGCCTTGGAATCCAGATTTGGTGCCAGCTGTTCGTAAGAGTTATCAGTCAAGCTGGAAGTCCATGGAATTTTATAGCTACTCCTTTTTGGGGAGGAAGCAATTAGTCCATTGGGAAACTGAGTTTGGGTGCAGCTCTTCCCACTGGGAGTAGGGATGGGGGAACATCATATCCCCACCCCCGTCCCAGCTGGCCCAATGTCTAAGCAACACAAATGAGCTCCCGGGGTTGCTGTCAGACAGTCCCGCTCATTGAACCTCACTCCATCCTCATCTCTCCCAGTTGATGATATCACCTCCCACGTCACTGAAAGAACTGAAGTCATTATAAGAAAACATCCACATCTCCCACCACAGCTCATCTGATCCCAGAGGCTCTGTCTCTCCTTCTGCTATGTCAAAATATTTTATTTGTTAGCTTTATTGTGCTATAATTAACACACAACAAACTGCACATATTTAAATCATACAATTTGATAAGTTTGATGTATGTATACACCTGTGAAACCAGCACCCCCAAAACTTTTCTTGTTGCCGAAGAAAGGAGACAGTAAATATAATAGCGTGGGGTCAATAAAACAGAAGACAGACTTCGAGGGAAAAGGATTAACCTTACCCAAAGAAAGTTTTGGCCCCTTGCCCTCAGCTCCTGGAGGTAATCTCTGAGCTCTTGAAATGCCCTGCCTGATAAGTGTGTCTCTGTTTACCTGGGGGCCTCGGACCATGCTGTATCAGCTCAGTCTCTGGAAGGGATGAAGACTAATGTCAGCCACATGGTAGTCAATTTTGTCTACATGACTGAGCCCCAATAAAAACTCTGGATCTCAAGGTTCAGGCAAGTGTCCGTAGTTGTCAATACTCCATGTGTACTGTCGCACAACATTGCTGGGAGAAGGAAGTGCCATCCATGCAGCTCTACTGGGAGAGGACAACTAAAAGCCCTGAGGTTGGAACCCTCCGGGACTCTGCCATATGCTCCTCTCCCCTTGGGTGATTTTAATCTGTATCCTTTCACTGCAATAAACCATGAGCAATTACATAAGTCCCTCTAGAGAACTGCAGACAAACAATAAAGATAATTAACAAAATTAAAAATTGGCTCTTTGGGCCGGCCCGTGGCTCACTCGGTAGAGTGCGGTGCTAATAACACCAAGGCCCCGGGTTCGGATCCCACATAGGGATGGCCGGTTCACTCAGTGGCTGAGCGTGGTGCTGACAACACCAAGTCAAGGGTTAAGATCCCCTTACCGGTCATCTTTTAAAAAAAAAAAAAAAAAAAAA
>NW_007726758.1:99911-124273 GCF_000696425.1 Galeopterus variegatus
GGTTCCCGCTCACTGGCTGAGTGAGGTGCGGGGGCAACACCGAGGGTTGTGATCCCGTTGCCGGTCCCGGTCCGGTCCGGGGGCGACACTGAGGGTTGCGATCCGTTGCTGGACATGGAAAAAAGACAAAAAAAAAAAAGAAAAAAGGCTCATCACAGACTGGGAGAAAACACGTGCAAAACATAATTCTTTTTTTTTGTTTGTTTGTCTTGTTGCTGGCTGGTATCTGGATTTGAACGCTTGACCTTGGTGTTAAAACACCATGCTCTAACCAACTGAGTTAGCCAGCCAGCCCCAAAACATAATTCTTACAAAAACCCTCTACATCTCATACAACTTATGAGTAAAAATACAAACTATCTGGATCCCCGCACTGGCCAGCTGCCGAGAAAAAAGAGACAAACTACCCAATAAAAGTGGTCAAAAGAGCTGGACAGACATTTCATAAAGGTGATCTACAAATGGTCAATACAGAAGTGAAAAACTACTCAATATGATTAGTCTTCAGGGAAATACATATTAAAACCACAATTAGATACCACAACAAATCCACTGGAATGAACACAATTTAAAAAACCTACTGACAACGCCATATACTGATGAGAACAGGAATTTCCGTTTACTAGTAAATGTGTAAAAATAGTATAACCAATTTTGAAAAGAGTATGGTAGTTTCTTATTAAGCTAAATACACATTAATCCTTTGACACAGCAATTCCATTCAGGTATTTATGCATGAGAAGTAAAAGCATATATCTATAAAAGTAAATGTACAAGAATATTCATAGCACCTTCATTCATGATAACTCCAAACCGGAAACAGCACAGGTGCCCATCAATAGAAGAGTGAATAAACAAACAATGGCATATCACATTATGTGGAGTGAAAGAAGTCTCATACAAAAGAGTATATAGTATACTATGTATTTCCATTTATACAAAGTTCTAAAGCTTTCGATAGTGAGCACTTGAAATGGAGCTAGTGTGAATTGAAATGTAATTTAAGTGTAAAATACACACAGGATTCCAAAGAGTACAAAAAAAGCAAAATATCTCATTAATAATGTTTTTATATTGATTGATTATGTATTTAATTGGTAATATTTGCATAGAGTTAAATAAAATATATTATTAAAATTGTTTCTCTTTTTTACCTTTTAATATGGATCCTATAAAATTTTAAATTACATAAGTGTCTTGCAATATATTTCTGTTGGGTAGCACTGATCTAAAACTTAGAAATAAGACAAAAGGAAAAATGCATGTACTTCCAATATCATCTTGGAGCACAGTCTAACAGACTCGGGGTCTATCTAATTCTCAGGGGTCTGTACCTTTGTTTGTCTTAGTATTTATTACTGATCAGGGCATTGTAATGGATTGAATTATGTCCCCCAAAACTCCCTGAAGCTTGGATTGTGTCCCCCGAGTTTTATGTATTAGAAACTTAGCTCCCACTGTGACTGTTAAAAGGGTGGGAGATCCTATTATGGTAATTGAAAGGTGGAGCCATGAAGAGGTGATTGGATTGTAGGACTTGGCAGTAGAGAGTGGATTAAAAATGGTGGTCAAGGGCGTGGTTCTAAGGGCTTTTTGTTTTTTAAAAGATGACCAGTAAGGGGATCTCAACCCTTGGCTTGGTGTTGTCAGCACCACGCTCAGCCAGTGAGCGAACCGGCCATCCCTATATAGGATCCGAACCCATGGCCTTGGTGTTATCAGCACCGCACTCTCCCGAGTGAGCCACGGGCCGGCCCTATCTGAGGGCTTTAAAAGGAGAGTCTGTGTGTGTGTGTGTGTGTGTGTGTGTGTGTGTGTGTGTGTGTGTGTGTCTCTCTCTCTCTCTGCTCTCTCTGCCTCTGTCATCTTGCAATGTGAGACCCCTGGATCACTGTTGCCACCACCAGATGGACTTTGGACTTCCCAGCCTCAGAAACTGTAAGCAATAAATGTCATTTTTCTTTATAAATCGCCGAGTTCCAGGTATTCTATTATACCAACAAAAACGGACTAATACAGGCCCCAACTGTAAAAATTTTAGCTACTAACTTAAAGAAGATTGGTAAGTTGCAATTTTTTGTCTGGTGGAGACGGAAATGATTTCTGCCTGATAGAAAAATCTAACCAGAGGATAGTTTTATTGCCCTGTAGGACAAGAGTTAGTTGTGAACTTAACTCCACAATCTTATTTCAGCATGCTTTATTTCATTGACTAAATATACTTCTATCTCAGCTATATGCTTTTGAGTCAACATTAGCATTTTGCTGACTCCTTATATTGAATACTTACCATATGCCAGGCACTGTACTTGACTTACATTATCAAGTTTAAGCCTCACGAGAGTCCTGTAGATAGGAGCTATTCCTATTTCCATTTCACAGATAAGAAAACTAAGGCTTAAGAGAATTTTCAAGCTCAAGTTCCCCCAGAGTGAAACTAGTAGTAATACAGGGCTCAGAGTAGTAACAAAGCTGGGATTTAAACTTGGCTCATCACACACAAGTCTTGGCTCTGAACTTCTGTTCTACACTATGTCTTTGCATGAGTGGAATTGTGTCCCCCCCGCCAAAAAAAAGAAAGAAAGAAAGAAAGATAGGTTGAAGTCCTAGCCCCCAGTACTTGTGGCAAAAACAAAGTTACAAAGCTCTCAGTCTGAACCTGTGAAACACGCTGGTTAGCAGCTTCCGCTTGTCAACACTGAGCTTGCACCAATGTTACACAGGCAGGGAAGACTTTGTTCAAGGTATTGCAATAAGGGAGAGAGGCCAGGACTCAGTCTGAACTCAACTCCGCTGAAACAAAGGGTGGTAGGGTTTTTAAGAGCTGGGGTGAGAGGGAGATTGTAGGTCGTGTTTGCTAATTGGCTTTACGCAAAGGAAAGGGGAACTTTCTTGTGTCTTCATGTATCTTCAATACGACTTGGAACAAGGCACCTACCAAAGTTAGGCTCTCACCTCCCTTGAGAAACTGGGAGATAGGAGTTCTATCTCCTTTGATGTTTACATTTCAAAGAGATGATTCCCAGGTCCTTGAGAAAGACATTTCCTGGGTTGTAAACTTGCAAGAGGCTTTTAAAGAGATTTAAGTACCTCTCAAAGGGGAAGAGAAAGAATTTACAAGGAGGAGTTATCTGAAGTAAATGCTCTAAGAAAAGGAAGGTCAGGGGCCTCTGTGGTTATGCCATCTGGATTCTAAGGCTTGGGGTGAGAGGGAGGTCAGGGACCTAGAAGCAGGAAGAAGACTGTCTAATAAAGTTTAGTCAAGCTGAGGGAAATGTTGCGATGGTCTTAGCTCTACTGCTTATTAGCTGGGTGACCTGGGGCAAGTTTCTCAACCTCTCTGGGTCCAATTTCCTTATCTTGTGAAATGTAGATAATACTAACCTCATCGAATGGATGTGTAGATTAAATATATTAATCCGAGTATAGCACTTAAAAATAGTACCTGGCACATAATAAATGTAGTATTTGCTGTTTGTTAATTACTTCACGGTTCTGAGCCTCATGTTCCCCAATCGTTCCATCTGACAATTTATGTAGAAAATTAAATGAGATGATGGATGCAAACACCACTAGTGCAGACCTGACACCTAGTAAGACTTTCATTAATCACTAACATTCCTAAAACTGTAGTTACTGTTACCGATGTTACTGTTTGTGCATGTGTTACTGTTTGTGCATGTGTTACTGTTTGTGCATGTGTTACTGTTTGTGCTGTGTAATAAGAGCTCATGCCCTAATCGCCTATTTCATTATTGTAATCATTATTTTTGTTTTGTTTGGGTTTGGTTTGGGATTTTTTCCAGTGGCTTGCTTTTAATTGGTTTAACCCTTAATCTTTTAAAGGTATAATCAACCAGGTAAGGGTGACAGGGAATATTTCCCAACATTTCTTATGTAAACTCAAATTTTTGGAGTACAACAAGCTCTTCACCATTTTCCCAAGTTGCAAAAATTCTCTTTCCATCCTTTCCCCCTGTATTCCTCTATTCAACCTTGGCTGCCACAATCAGACAGAAAGCGCGAGAACTTTTCTCTTGCATCGACAGTGAAAACCTTAGCAGCAGACGGGAATGTAATCATTATTTACTATTGTTTTGTTATTATTGCTTCAGCTCTCCCCATTATTAATAGTAATGTTGGCAATATTGACACCATTCAACATTGACATAATGTTGGCAATATTGTCTCACCATTCCCCACATCTGATTCCCCTTCAATCAAGACATCCCAAAGCCTACCAGGACGCTTCATTCCCAGGCCAGGCTTTTCCAATCTGGGTCCTCCAGGGCCAGGCCTTCATCTGAGTGGGAGGACATGGAAATGGGCTTAGGCTCCTGCTCCACAACACCAAGCAAAGACTGACAGCAGCAACCTCGGGCCCTTTGAACAAGTGGGATGCAGTGGGTGAGCCCACTGAAGGATTCTTAAACCAGACACAAGGCCAGGTGGGTGGAAGCTGGGGAAGGTGCACTAATCCAGTAGACAAAGTTCTCCTCTGCTTCCTAGCATCGCTGAAAGCCCCCTCACCCCTCAAGCTGCTTAATGATTTCGCCTGTCTCACCAAATCAGTGGGACCACCCACAAGCTGACTAGACCCCAGGAGATCAGAGTTCAAACCCTGACTCCCCACAGAGCTGTGGCTGTAGATCTCAGTTTCTCTACCCTGTTAAAGGTCTTGGCATGCCTGCCTTAGCTCAGCAGCAAGAGGCCATTGTGAGAAATGGGGTGGAAATGACTCCTTTAAAGCACTATACAAAGTCGTTAAATCTTTATTGAGGCCTTTACTTGCCAGAAACTGATCACACAAAGGCATAAGGCATGGTCTCTGCCCTCGAGGAGCTCACAGTCTAGTAATGAAGACAGACGAGGAACCGAGGAACCGAGGAACCGATTCTCACAAGGGAAGGGGTGGGAGCTACAGTCGCAGAGGCGGGAGCCATTGTCCCGCCTTGCCCCTGTCTTCCAGGCTGGCTGGGAGAAAGTGAATAGGAAGCTTATCATTGACTCTCCCGCCTTCCCTGTGACAGCTGACTTCTCTCACTCTGTCCTGGACATCATGAGAGCACCAGGGAGAGACAGGGATGAAGGGGATATAGTTGCTGCCTTCAAAAAGCTAGAACACCCTGGCAGGATATATACAACAGTAACTTTATTTCCTGAAGCCACAAACCAGTGCAGCAGAAGCTGGGGATACTGGGGGACGTCAGAAAATGAAAGGCTGGGCCAGCCCAGTCCAGTGGTGGGAAGGGGAAATAAAGGGGAGTGTGGGTACCCAAGGCCAGGGAAGTAGGGCGAGAGGGAAGTTTCCAGGTGGAGAAGATCACGGTAAGGCACCAGCAGCCATAGCCAACAAAAGGGCTGCCAACCCAGCCGCAGGAGCTGCAGAGCCTTTATTAGAGGGGTACTGGGCCCCACCTTTTACAGGATACTGCCCCATATTACTGCGGTCCTGGTGGCCAGCGGCGCCTCCAGCCAAGCTGTACTCCTCTTTCTGGGGTGCCTCAAGTTCTACTTCCTGTGGAGGAGTCTGACTGGTTGGGGCTGCGGTGGGTTTGGTGGTAGAGGTGGGGGTAGTTGGGGCTTGGATGGCAGTGGTGGCAGAAGTGGTTGAGGCCAGAGTGGTGGGCTTCAGAGGGGGCAGCAGGACAAGGGGTGGAATTTGAGGGGAGAAATAAGTCTTGTTGCGGAGGTCGGAGTTACAGCGGGACCCCTGGCAGCAGGAGCCACTGAGTGTGAACCCTGGTCCTGTCACGCCATCCCGGGTGCAGAACTCGTCCTGGACACAGCCCCGGACAGGCAAGGATACAGTCACATTCGCTGCAGAAGGGAGACACAGATAGGTCAGTGGTTGGAGGGAGGTTGTCACAGCCAGAATGAAAGTTAGGGGCATCAGGGTTAAGGCAATACCAGAGAACCCCCAACACAGGACAGAAGGGCTCTGCATCCATTAATTCAAAAATCTCAACTTAGGTCCCATTCTAAGAAACATGGACACACCAGTCTTGGGCACATGATAGACCATTTGTGTGCACATGATGGTGCTTTGAGAGGAAAAGCGCGTAGGCTGAACTACAGGTTTGCCTTGAAACAAAGGGATAGACCTGGGTACAATACTCCCACAAGACCAAATAGCAGAACAAGCTTCCCCTACACCCCTCCCACCACTTTCCCCATCCCTCACCACCACCACCCCGTCCCGCCAAAAATTAGTCTTAGAGTCAGAACTACATCTCTCACAGTACACCTGGCAGAGGATGGGGTTTGAAGAACTTCATCTCACATGGTTCTCTGCGTAGAGGAGGCCAGAAGGCTGGACTACATCTCTTCTAATACTCTGGGACAGGTGGGGACCCCTTGAGTTTTAAAGGCTTAGAACTAGATTCCCCGCAGTGCCTGGGCAGAAGCTTAGAGGCTTACATACATTTCCCAGAGCACGTCCTCCCATTCTGTACCAGGAAGCCCTCTATGGAAATGTATTTCTCCTAAAAAAAAAAAAAAAAAACTCCGGGACACAAGCATCCCTATCCCCATGCATTTGGGGCGTGGGACTGCATTCCCCATGATGCTCCAGGACAAGACAAGCACTTAGGCCTACAGTTCCCTGAATGCGTTGCAGGTGGGGGAACCCTTTGGGTAAAGGGATCCCTACTGCCCGGGAGGCCTCAGAAAAGCTAGTGCAACTCCTGTGCTCCGGGGCTCGCTCACCTGCCGTCAAGGTGACGTTGCCGTCGAAGCAGCCCTTGAACACGCGGTCGCCGGCGTTGTAGCAGCTCACGACAGGCGGCGCCGTCCCCTGGCACTCGGCGCGGCTGAGCCCCACGCAGCTGTAGCACTCGGCGCCGTTGCGCTCGTACGCACTCTCATTGCCTGCGAGGCGGCGGGAGGAAGGAAGGAGGCCCGCGGGCTCCGGCACGGCCGCTCGGCCTGCAGCCCCGCCCCCAGCCCATGCCTAGTTCTCCCGCCACTGCCGCAGCTCCGTCCCCAGCGAGTGGTCGGCCCTGGCTGTCAGCCCTGAGGGAGCTCCGCCCAACGCACCTGCGGGGTTGAGCTCCCGCGAGGTGAGGTTGAGCTTGGCGTTGCAGCGGTCCCGGGCGCACTGCTGCAGCTGGATGAATGCCAGAAGCCCGTGAAGGTCCAGCCCGCGGTCATTCTTGCCAGGGAGTCCCGAACCGCAGCCCCGCACGGCCACCGAGAACTGACCGTGGACTGCGGAGAGGGGAGGGGCGGGGTCAGGGAGGGCGGGGCCTCGGAGGCGGGGCTTGGAATAGAACAATCCCGGGGACAGACGGGCGGGACCGCGGGCCGGGGCCTCTGCAAGAGCAGCTGCGAGAAGACGTGACAGACCGAAGGAGGGGCGGGGTTACGGAGCGGTGAAGCCTCAAAGAGGTGAGTCCGAGGGGACAGACGGGCTGACAGACAAGGGGCAGAATCGAGGCGGGAAGCTAAGGGGAGGAGGGGGTTCCCTCAGAGCCAGAAAGGGGTCGGGAGGTCTCAGTGATGCGGAGGAAAGGGTGGAGAGGGTGTGTCCTCGTCCCAGACCGGGTCCCCCAGTCCGCCCCACCCAGTTCGAACTCTCAGCCCCCCACCCCTCTAAGCCCTGATAGAGAAGGCCAGGCCTGGAAAGAGGGGCGAGGCTGTGGTGAAGGGATCAGGACTGGCTGAAGGGGAGGGATGGGGCCGCCTTAAAGGGGTGTGGCCAGACTCAGAGAGGACTGTAAGGAGGCGGGGCGGACTGGAGGCGCCTGAAGGGGCGCACATGGAGCACGGGTCCCACTCACTCGTCTCCACCGCCCCCACGGTCTCTGTGCAGACGTCCACGCCCGGAGCGCACTTCACCGTCTTCATCTTGTGCGGAGAGCATCCGTCATCTGCTTTCTGCACGCAGCTGTAGCACTCCAGGGCCTGCGCTCCTGGGAGTGCGGGGCCGAGCAAAACTGAGCGATCCTAGCTAAAGGGGAGCTCCCCTAAAGGAGAAATAGCCCTTCCCCCTCCCTCTGTCCCCAGGATGAGACAATCCTATTGCACATCCTTTTCCAGGGCAGGTATAGGGAAAACCTGCCCACAAATCTGGGGGCGTGGGATACACTGGACCCTTTTCCTTCACACCCTCTATACCTACAGTGGGAACATCCTTCCCACAGCCCCATAGGCCCATGTTAGAGGGTCTGTGCCATGGGGCCCCTCATCCCAAGATAGGGGGGATACCTTCCTACAGTTCTCTGCCCAGAATGGGAGAACTTTTCCCACAGTTGACTGAACTCATTGAGGGATTCCTTCCCACAGCTCCTTCTGACCAGGACAGGGGATCCTTCCCAAAGCCCCCCCTCTGCTCAAGACGAAAGACCTCTGTCCACAGCCCCTCTGCTCAGGCCAGGGGAACTCTTCCCACAGCCTACCTCATACTCAGGATGGAAGAACTTTTCCCACAGTCCTTCTGCTTATGAGGGGAGATCCTTCCCACAGCCCTCTCCGTAGGTCGTGGGGGAAAGACTTCTCCCTGAGAGCCCCAACTCTACTCCCTCCGCCCCCTCCAGCCGCAGACCCACCTTCGAGAAGCATCAGCGGCAGCAGCAGACAACCTGTAGTACAGATCACTGCCTGGGCACCTACTTTCCTGGTGGGGTTCATGGCTCCGTCCTGCTCCCTCAGCGTCCCCCCTGGGTGTGCCGCCTCTCAACCCGGGCCCTCTTACCTGAGCTCAGGATGAGTAACCTACCCCCGGGCAACCCTGGCCTTGCCCAACCAGGCTAACTCAGCGTCCTCCGTGGGGCGGGACCCCGCCCCTAGGTGCGTCACCCAGAGGGGGAGCGGCCCCTTCCCTGAGAAGCTGCCTTTCCCAAGGAGGGAAAGGACGGAAGTCGAGGTTCTCTGACAATTGCCAGGAGAAAGTCTCTCTCTCTCTCTCTCTCTCTCTCTCTTGTGTGTGTGTGTGTGTGTGTGTGTGTGTGTGTGTAGGAGAGTGCTGGGGCTCCGAGAGAGACAGGGGCTGCTCTACATTCGGCATTCTGTAACTATTTAGTGAGAATCTACAGTGTGCCTGGTTTTGGTCTGGGTGATGCTGGAGATTAAGACAGAACCAGTACCTATCCTCGCAGAGCTCACAGTCTGATGGGGGAGACAGATGTTAAATCAAATAATCATACAAGTTGTTATTTACAAGGGAGACTAGGACAGTGAAGGAAGAAGAGTAGGGAGCTGCGAGGAGGCGAGGAGTCTAGAAGTGGGGGCTGGTCAGTGAAGGCTTCCCCGAGGAGGTAATCTGAGATGTGACCTCAAAGACCTGAAGGATTTAGTGAGGTGGAGCAGGACAGAGAGGGGGCAAAGTGCATGACAAGCAGGCAGAGCAGCCACGCAAAGACCAGGAGGTGACAAGTTGCATGCACCATTCAAACGGAGAGGAGAACAGTGTGCTTGGAGCTCAGAGGGTCAAGGAGAGAAGGGTGGACACTGAGGCGGAAGAGTCAGGCAGGGGCCAGACTGTTCGGGGTATTTCGGGCCCTGAGAAAAGATTTTGATTACTTTTGAGAAAGGTGGAGAACATTTGAGAGGGTCTAAATCAACTGGGGGACACAATGAGATTTGCTTTTTAATATGATCAATCTGGGAAATAGTGCAGTGAATGGCAAAATAAAGAGCGGGTTGCTCATGCAGTGGAACACAGCCATGGGAACAATCCAGGGACTGGTATATGCAGCAGTACGAATGAATCTCAAAAATTCTGCCGAGCTAAAGAAGCCTCAAACAAAACAAAACCTACTGTGTAACTCCATCTGTATGAAGCTCTAGAACAGACAAAGCCAGGGGTGATAGAAATTGGAACAGGGATTACCTTTGGGAAGGCACTGCCCCAGAACAGCAATAGGGAGAATCCCCCACTATCTTCATCTGAGTGGTAACTACACATGTGTACAGATATGTAAAAAATCACCACCCTGTATGCTTATGCACTTCACTGGATGTACATTATTCTTCAATAAAATGAAGGAAAAAGGGTCACTGTGACATCTGTAAAAAAGGAAAAGAACCCTAGAAAGGGTGAGAGAAGGCCAGACCAGTGAGGGAACTGTCAGTCTTCCAGGTCAGAAAGAAACAAGCAGTGCCTGACAGCTGGGAGTTGGCCTGGCGCTCTCAGCGAGATGGTGGGGTTCTATTGCACATAAATAATCTCACAGAACAGCAACATCAGACAAGGTCATGTGACAGTGAAGGATGGAGACAAAATCAAGACCGCTCCACAACCATATCATGGTTAAATAAACAAGATCATTGTGCAAGCCACAACATGACTAAGCATTCCCATATCATGGCTAATATAAGCGACTGCTTAGGTTAGATTATATTTTTATATTAATATGAGTTACAGCTTTAACCTTGCTTTGTTTCTCCTGCCTCATAAATAAGATTTATGAAAATACCCAATTATAGCATTACCTCTACTTTGTGACAGTATCCAATGAGAGCTAAACCTTACTTTCTTGCACTGGCCCCGAAATCGTCACACAAAATCCCAAATCTTAAGTCTTTTCTAACACCTTTTTACTGAGACACTTCATAGTTCCCCTGTGATGTGTGTTCTCCCTCCTTTCAAGGAACAATAACCCAATTCGTTCAACTACAGGTGTGTTCCTGGTGGGGAACAGTGACTTGGCGTAGCAAAGGAAAAAAGAGAAAAGTGGGAAGGTCCAAAAAGTTTTAGGACGAAGAACTGGTAGGGATGACTGTTGAATCAAATGTGAGAGAAGAGGCAGAGGGAGGTTTCCAAGATGATTCCAGATATTTCTTGCTGTCAACCACATCATGACAGTAATAACAATGATAACAAAAGTAATAATAATAACAATGATGACCAAGTATCAAGTGTTTTCTATGTTCCAGAAACTGTTCTGAACACAGGGTATGCATTATCTCATGTAATCCTCACCTTTTAAGGTGAAGTGTGGCTGTATCATTTATTGAACACTGACTCTGTGCACTTTCAATGAATCCTCTCTGACTGTAAAGAGAGGACTGAGCCCCATTTCACAGAAGAGGAAACTGAGGTAGGAAGAGGCTTGGAAGTGGCAATACTGGGATTTGAACCCAGGGCTGTCTCCACAGACCCCCACTGTAGCTTGTCAAGTTCAGAGCCTGGGCTTAAACCTGAGCTGATATTTTGCAATGACCCTTAGTTTTGGAGCCATACAGACGTGGGGCTGAGTCTGAACTCTGCCACTGATTTGCTGCGTGACCTTGGGCAAGTGGCTTCAACACTTTGATGTTCAGAGACCTCCTCTGTGAACAGAAACAATGACACAAGTATGTTTATTTAGCACTTCCTATGTGCTGGGCACTGTTCCATATCCTTTAAACACAACAGCCTTATGAGAGATTTTTATGATAGTCAATTTCCAAATGGGTAAATCAAGGCAGAGAGAGGCTTAACAACTTGCCCAGGATCACACAACTAGAAAGAGATAAAGGTAGTATTTGAATCCAGGCAGTCTGGATTGAGAACCCACACTTAGGCACATGGGCACATTGGTTACCAGCTGTGAAACTAACAATTACTTGGCCTCAGTATCCTCTTCTGTAAAATGGGGATCTTAATAGTACCTACCTCATAGGAATGTTGTGGGGGATTAATGTCAAATATATGCCAAATGCTAAAAATAGGGCCTAGTGCTAGGTGCTACAAAAGCATTAGCTATTATTACTACTACTAATAGGTTAAGAAGATTGTCGTTATTATTATTGGTTAATAAAATCCTCCCTTCTTGAGCTCCAACTGTGTGCCAGACAGGGTGCTCGGCCCTTTTATAAGCAATCTCTCCTTGAATTCCTAACAAGGGGGTGGAGAGGAGCATCCACTTTACAGAGGAGGAAACTGACTCTCAGAAAGAGGAAGATACTTGTTCAAGTTCACACAGCAAGGGAAGCGGCAGAGTCAGAAGTCAGACCCAGCTCCACCTGGCTTGCATGCTGTCTGATGGTAGGAAAAATAGCGGCTGTGTTCATAAAGATGTTGTCTGTTCCCCAGACCCTGTTGGGCAACCCCGTTCCCAACAATGACAAGCTCCTCAATCACATAGGTGGGGTCACTTGGCATCATGCTGAGGCTGAGAGAAAGTGAATGACTTCTTGTGAAGTCATTCAGTACTGGCCCCTGCCTCCCTGCCTCCCAGCCTTGCACTCCCAACCCCAATGCTGGTTTGCTGTGTGATGTGCCTTCACCTCCCTCAGCCTCCAGGGTGTCCTTTTTATCATAAAGGAAGGGGTGCCTTTCATGGTGGAGTGAAGCAGTGGGAAAACTATCAAGTCTGGAATTGGACTGAAATTTTAATCCTGTCTCTGCCACCCTCTTGCTGACCTCAGGCAACTCGATCTCCTCGTCTGAACTTCAGCTGCCTCCTTTGCCAAATGGGTTTAAAAACCCCTACTTCCCAAGGGATGGAGCGAGGACCCACTGGGTGGCAGGCAGAGTGACATTACTATTAGTACTCTGCGCTGGCTCTGGAGCAGGAGGCCCTGCAGGGCCCGGCCGCGTGGGAGAGTTTCAGGGAGGAACCCTGACTGGCCCAACTGGAAGAACTAGCATCTTGGAAGGGAGCGGGACCCAGGGTGGGGAGTCTCCTCTTGCTCAGGCCTGCCCAGGTTCTGGGCACTGACTCCCACCTAGTCCAGGACCAGAAAACAGAGGGAGGTTTGAATTCAGGCCTACTGCCTGTTCGATGGCTCTTCCAGCTCTTCTCCACAGACTGCAGAGAACTAGACTCTGGTTTTCCAAGGAGACAAACAGACGGGTCAGTGAGGTGGCCTTCAGCAATGGAGGTCACTTTGGGGCCTCAGAGAAGCCTGTGACAATATCCTCCCCAGGACCAGAAAACAGAGGGAGGTTTGAATTCAGGCCTACTGCCTGTTCGATGGCTCTTCCAGCTCTTCTCCACAGACTGCAAAGAGAACTAGACTCTGGTTTTCCAAGGAGACAAACAGACGGGTCAGTGAGGAGGTGGCCTTCAGCAATGGAGGTCACTTTGGGGCCTCAGAGAAGCCTGTGACAATATCCTCTCTGGGCTTCCTGTCCCCTGAGGCAGGACAGGCTCTGAGCATAATGATGTTCCTAGCCTGTCTCAGACCCACTGCCTCAGGGACGCACTGTCTGGGACGCATCAGGGAAGGAGTGGGATTGGGGCAGGACAGACAGTATAATTTGTGGGGCCCAGTGCAAAATGAAAATGTGGGGATCGGTTCAAAAGCCACTAAAATGTAAACGTTTTTTCCATTCTACCTCCCCAGTCTGTCTCTTGAACCCTCGTGATGTTCAATGTCATGTTCTCTTGGGCACAGGGATATTCATGGGACCAGCACAGACCCTCATAGGTGGCTAAAGACCCTGCCCTGCAACTTGGGCAATCTGGTCGCTGGGTTCCCCTTCCCATCAGCTGCCCACAGCCACGCTCTACCCCAAGAGGCCATGAGGCATCCCTGATCTTCCTGTGCCTGCATCCAGGCCCCTGCCAGAGATGGAGGGTGACAGTGCATGGGCAGGGAAGGGAAGGGAAGGGAAAGAGAACCTGTCCCAGGCAGGTGGAAAGCAGCAGAGGTGGGGCTGCTGTGATATGAGGCTTCAATTACCCAGATCATGCTCCCATCAGACTTCACTTAAAAAACACAAATTCAAAGATAAAATTATTAAGAATTTCCAGATGGTGACCACAGAGCATTAAACCCAAGAGCAGGGCTCTTCTGAGCATGGGGACCTGTCAACTACAACAGTCACATGCCCATGAAGCCGAACCCAGTAAGGGGCCCAGTTTGCAGAGGGGCTGGGAGGTGAATTGATCCAAGAATCCAGATGTCTCACACCTAGAATTCCAGAGGACCTGGGGATTGAGTGTTTCCATTCCCAGGACTCAGGAACACGATATATCTGGATCCTCAAGGGCACTTTGGGGGTGGGGGTGGGGTATCTCCAGAGTTACTGTCTAGAATGCTCAGGTGGAACAGCCCAGGGGATGTGTGGAAGTTCAGAATAGGCACCTGACCCAGCCTAGGGATCAGGGAGAGCTTCCTGATGGAGGGAACACCTTACATGAGACCTAAAGGATAAAAAGAAGTCAGCCAAAGAGTTCTGCCTGCCTTGTCCATGACTATCCTCTGTCCTTAGCATCACTTTATTTAACCATCAGATATTCCCTCAACACCTAGTCTGCACTAGGCTCTGTGCTGTGTGCGGAGGGCTCAGTAGGGACTGAGACAGCCCCAGTCCCTGCCTCCTGAAGCTCCCAGTCAAGAGGGGGAGATAGATTCATCAGCAGTGATGACCTAGGTAGTTAAGGCCATGATGGGAGCAGCACAGGGTAGAGTGATCAGGGTTGTGATGGGGGAGGCACAGGCAGAGTGACAATGAAGGAGGACTTTCTGGAGGAGACATAAGAGCAATGATCTAAATGATGAGTAAAAGGTGGGTGGAGTGGGGAAAGGTGTGTAAGCAAAAGGAACAGTACAATATGTACAAAGACCCAGGGGTGAAAGGGAAGCAATTTTTTTTTTTTTTTTTACTTTTACAGAATAAGGTATGCCCTATGGTGGTGGAGCACAGCAGTGACCAGGACAACCCTGGCTCTGCCTCATACTCCCAGCCCATAAAGAACACAGATCCATCACCAGTGATGACCCAGAATGCTCAGGCATGGGTTGGGAGAGCTCAAAAGGGGGTGCCTGACCCAGACAGGGGAGTCAGCTAGGGCTCCCTGAAGGAGGGGCCATCTGAACTAAGACCTTAGGAATGAGGAGCTAGCTGATTAAGGGAAGAGAAGAACAGAGGGAACAACCTGTGCAAAGGCCTGGAGGGAGGAAGTCTAGGAGTTGCCAGAAATTGCCAATAGGTCAGTCAGGCCAAAAAGGGTAAAAGCAGACACGTCCACAAACTGAGAACACAAGATTGCTGGGGCCCGCCCATGGCTCACTCGGGAGAGTGTGGTGCTGATAACACCAAGACCACGTGTTCAGATCCCTAATATAGCGATGGCCGGTTAGCTCACTTGGGAGAGCGTGGTGCTGACAACACCAAGTCAAGGGTTAAGATCCCCTTACAGGTCATCTTTATATAACAACAACAACAAACAAACAAGACGAACCAAGATTGCTAGAGACTAAGGACGCAAGGTTCTCCAACCCCTTCTCCCAGCCATGACCTTAGGGCTAGGGGACGCTTGGCTCTCAGAGGTGTCCATAACTCAGATGTTTTGCCTAAGGGCCAAGGGGCCCCAGACGCCTGTGCTGGAAACCAAAACAGAACCCCCTGTTTTTCCTCCATGTTTAATTCGGTATCACAGGAGCACCAATAAATAGTTCTTTCCCACCCCCGCAATCTTCCTCCTGCCCGGGATAAGGCCCCAGGCGCCGGCGATCCCGTCGGGGGAAGTCGCCTGCAGCCCAGAGCGCCGCGGCTCAGGCCAGCTAAGCCGCAGCACACGCAAAATTCCCGGGAGAGTTCCAAAGGGGCGGGCCCAAGGTTTCCGACAGTGGGCGGGGCCTCGGATTGCCGCCGCGTGCGTGAGAGGGCGGAGCCTCGCCGAGACGTCCCCCAGGGGGCGTGGGCACTCAGGGGGCGTGGTTCTCATCAGCCGCGGTGACGATAACGTCCATCCAAATGCGCATAGCTTCGGGGCTCGGGGCCACCATGTAGAAAAGGCGTTCATAGGTTTTGACGCAGAACGTCAGGCGGGGGCTGGGGCTCTGGAATAAGCAGCCAGAGTGAGGGTAGTTGAGACACACGCCGGCCACAGTCTGGGTTCGACCCAGCCCTGCTACTTACAGGCTGTGTGGTAGCATTGGGCAAGTGACTTAAGACTCTGAATCTCAGCTCCCCTGTCTTCTTAACTGATGCTACCTACCTCATTGAGTACTGAGGATTAAATGAATTAACACAGGAAGGTGCTTAAAATTAACATATGCAAAGCGCTGTTATTAAATTAGGAGCATGAGAAATTTAAAAGCCTTCCCCCAGCTTACTTTCTCCTGTATCGGAAATAGGGGCATTCAAATTCCACCTCCCCCAAATCTAGATCCCCCTGGTTTGTAACTGCTTGTAACTGGGGAAAGTTAGTGCCTAGAATCCATTAACGAGTAAATCCCTTACATCCATTATCTGTAACACTGACGGAATGGGTTGAAGTGTGCCCGTTTTGCAGATAAGAAAACTAAGGATGGAGAAGGGATTCCAACCTAAGGTCTAAAAAGCCAAAGCTGGTTGCTCCCCACAGTTTTCTGAACATTGTATCAATTACCAACATTTAAATTTCTGGCACTGCACTTTTCTAAAAGTTCCAATTGCTGAGTTCTCTGAGGAAAAATAAATACAATAGGACGCCATGGGGCCTATTCCCATTTGGCAACTACAGACAGAAGCCAAGTAATGACCGTCTTGTTCTAGGTTGCCTCTGCCTTTTTCATTTATTCCCAGCTGGGCATCAGAGTTTGTGAACATTTTGCTCTAAAACTTTTGTTTCAAGAAAATTACCAATGGATGACAGCCAGAGACTGAGCTCTTAATTTTTGTTCCCTACAGTGACATGACCTGTTGGTCTCCTCTGCTGGCTGGTGAGTATTCTGAAGGGACTGTGGGCGGCCTTCCCCAGGACAAGAGAGGGATGAGATAGGGATTGACTACAGGGGCTCTGATTGGGAGGGAAGGGGGGCCCAGAGGGGGCTTTACCTTGAAGGCACAGCGTAAGTGGTCATAATAGACTTCCTCGATGGCCTGGAAGTAGATGACGCCTTTGAGTTTGGTCTCCTCCTTGTCTGGCAGAGGAAGGTAAGGGAGAAACAGCCAGTGAGGGATATGTGTATGTGCATGTCTGGGTGGGGGTCATTGGGCCCAAGTCCTGAGACTGGGTTTGGGGTGAGGGACATGGTGACAGAGTCTGAAGTTCCCTAGAATACCATGGTTGGGAAGTAAGTGTTGATGCTAGGTGGTGATCGGTGTGGAGACCGGACAAGATTGGGGATTAGGGTCTGGGGAGCTGGAATGCCTTGGTCCCTGAGAAGGGAAAAAACTCAAACAGAGGTTCAGAATAATTGATACCCCTGGAGAGGAAGGACAAGAGTCCTGGACTCCTGGGTTTTGAGGGTGGAAGGGTGCTGACAATGCTGGTTCAAACTCCTGGGTATTTTAGAAAAAGGGAGTCTGGAGAGCCAAAATTGTACTAAACTGCTGTCTATGTTAGTGAGGAGGGCTGGGTGTTTGGGTTCTGGGTGGCTTAACTAAGAAGGGGCTGGGGATCTGGACTCCTGGACCCTGGGAGATGAGAGGGCTGGGAGCCTAGATTCCTGGGTTGTGGGGAAGGCAGGTGAGAGAAGAAGGGGCTGGGGGCCAGGACTCCTGTGTGCCTGAGTGGAACAGCCTCCAGAATGGACTTCCAGTGTCCTGGGGGCCCAAGGTAGCCAGGCTGGGCTTACCCGCGTAGTAGGACAGGCGGCGGGCCTGGCGGTCAAAACAGAACCATCGCTTCCTCCAGGTCTTGATGCGGCCACCCATCTTCACCAGGGGCCCGCGGCAGCAGCTCCCGGTCAGCCGCACATGTGGGCAGTTTTCCAGGTTGTGGCCCCATCGTTCCAGGTGCTGCTGGAGATCCAAGACGCGGGGGCCTGGAGGGCGGAGTGGGGGTGTGGGTGGGGCCTGGGGAGCAAAGAGAAGGGGCAGCTGAGGTGGGGATGGGGCATTCTGCAGCCTGGACCCCCAATGGGAACCAGTCATGGCAGCTCATATGTAAGGCCAGCTGCAGCATTTAGACAGTAATGTTATTAATGACGATAATGATAATGATCCCAAAAGCCACATTTATTGACTATGACACTCTGCCCAGGGCTTTGTGAACATCAATGCTGTGCCTCCTCATGGCCACTCCTCAGTATAGGACTACTATGAGCCCCATTTTACAGATGAATAAACTGAGGTACAGAGAGATGAACTCATACACCCTAAGTCACACAGAGCTTCTAGGTGGCAGAGCTGGGACGTGAGCGCAGGTATTCCTGACTCTAGGGCTCACCCTGAAACACCAGAGGCATATCACAGAAGTGAAGGGCCTCTGGGTCAGAGTTCCCCAAGTGGGGACCTCAGTGCTGCCTCTGCAAAACAGGGATCAAACAGTAAGTGATCAATAAATGAGAGCATTGTTTACATTATTGTTGTTGTTGTTATTCTTATTGTGATGAAATTAGTGATATTATCCAGTGCTAAGCACTTTCTACATATAATCTCTTTGCTCCCTCAAGCTAACCTGGGGGTAAGTACATTTATCCCCATTTTACAGATGTGAAAACCAAGACTCAGAGAGGTTGAGTCACTAGTCCCAAGTCACACAGCCAGAGTTAACTGAGCCAGGACTCACCAGGCAGAGTGATCATCTCAGGTGTTCATAAAGGTTAGAGGAGACAAATTAAGAGAATAGAAGTGTGTACTGTTTATGAGAGTCCTGACCATGGGCTGGCCCGATCACAACTATTCTTCCCAAATAATCCCTGCAAAGAATGGTACAATCCCGAGATCAAACTGAGGATCAGGGCAGTACATCTCAGACTCCTCTGTGTGAGTGCATCCCCTGGGGATTTTGTTAAATTGCAGACTCTGATCTGGTAATTCCAGGGTGGGGCCTAGGATGGGGGTGAGGTTGAGGTTCTGCATGTCTAACAATCTCCCACGTTGGTCCAGTGACCATACATTGAGAATCAAGGGCTTAGAAAATTGAAGGGAGGCCAGAGAAAGAAGAGATGAGGAATAGAGAGATGAGACTCATTTGTTGGAGACAGGGGAGAGTGACAAGGAAGGGAAATAAGTGTGTGTGGGGGGGGGCGTGGAACTGCACAGGGGAAGGTCTGGTTTAAGGGCACTCACTGGGGCCTGGAATCTTCTATGATCATCTCAACAAATCCACACAGTAATAATAACGACCACCACCATGTATGGAAGCTCCCACTAGGTGTTGGGCACTGTGCCAAGTGATCACAGTGATGACCTCATTTCTTCTTCAAAACAACCCATTAAGGTCTCCATTTGACAGATGAGGAAACTGAGGCTTTTAGAGAGGAAGTGACTCACCAAGGTCACCCAGCTAGGATGCGACAGAGCCAGGTCCCAATCCAGTAGGAAAGCAGGGATGGGCTCGGGACTTTCGACTTCACTGCTGCCCAGCCGTGTCACCTTCGTGGAACCCCTGCCTCTCTGGGAGCCTCAATCCTTGGGCTGAAACACGAGGGATACCATAGCACCCACAGGGCTGTCTCAGGGATGAGCTAGGTGACATCAGGTTCTCCAACCCAGAGATTCCACTTCTAGACATGAATCCGGAGACACTTGCTCATGTGTACAAAGGACAGCAGGGGTGTGGGGGGGGAGGGGCGCTGCACTACAGGGGACTGTTTAATAAATGATGATGCTACAAAGTAGGGGAAACACAAAGCAGGAGAACTTCATTTTTAATGAAGTCAAGCTTATGCCTACCAGTCCAGAAGTTTCCACTGCCTTTTCTGCTTTAGTTTGCTCCCTGGCTTTAATTAGCATCAGACATGCTTTTATTTTACTTATTGTTGTTGCTTTTTGTCTACCTCCCCCTGCTAAACATCCGCTTCCCTGAGGGCTGGGATTTTTATTTTGGACACCGTTTGTAGACACCGCTGTGTGTCCAGCACACAGTAGGCACTCAGTAAATATTGGCTGAAATGAATAAAGGAAGGACAAATGGTTGAGAAAACAAAAAGCAGGTTGGGAATGATACATTTGTTTATAGGAGGAAGAAACACAAGATATGGTTGATCGGTGTATGCACGTGGAAAAGTCTAGGGACGATTCAAAGGCTTTTCAACAATACAAAACACCGCACAGAAGTGAGACAGAAAGGAAGAAGAAAGTGATCTTCACTTTTTTTTTTTCCTGGCAGCTGGCCAGTGAGGGGACCTAAGTGACCTTCACTTTCTTGACGCTGTGTCGCTCTTTATAACAAAACTGTATTCATGCTATTAGCATAGGTAAAAATAAAATTATAATAAGGAAGCTGTCAACTGAATCCAGAATGTGAAAAAAATCTACGAGATAAATGATTTGATTTTTCTACAAATAAATGGCATTAAAAAAAAAAAAAAAAAACATGGGAAGGAGTAGAGATTTCATAGACATTTCAACCAAATGTATAGTGTATGCTTTGTTTGCATTTAGATTCAAATAAACCAACTATTCAAAGACATTTTGGAGACAATTAGGGAAATGTGAATATGACCTATATATTAGGATGTTACAAAATTATTAATAATCTTGTAAGGTGTAACGGTAGAGTTTTTATATTTAAAAAAAAAGATCTATTGGAGATATACAGTGAAATAGATGAAAGGATGCAATATCTGGAATTATGCTTTCATATATTCCAGTGCAGAGTGGGATGTAGGTACGAGATTAGTAAAACAAAGTTGGCAAGTAAAACAGGATTCACTATTGGTAATTACTGAAGCTGCACAGTGGATACGTGGGGCTTTATTAATCTATTCTCTCTAGCTTTGCATATGCCCGAATATTTTTATAACAAAAAGAGTTTAGGGGGCTGGCCCGTGGCTTACTTGGGAGAGCGTGGTGCTGACACCACCAAGTCAAGGGTTAAGATCCCCCTACCGGTCATCTTTAAAAAAAAACCAACATTATAAAATAAAAAAATAAAAATAAAAATAAAAAATAAAAAGAGTTTAAAAGGAAAAAATAAATTTTAAAAAATTTTAAATGATTTTCAAAAGTCCCAGCGTGTACTTGCCCTCATTCTGTAGTAACTGCCGACATTGTCACCAATGTGCAGAAAAGGAAACTGAGGCACAAAGTGGAACAAGTTACCGAGGGCATGCCATGGATACAGATACTGAAATGGGAACAGAAACTGGGTCCTTTTTAGTTCTCTTTCCCTTGCCAAGCCCAGGACACTTTTCTGTTTCATTGGAGGAGAGGAAAAGGTGAGATATAAGAAAGGACATAGGCCAGGGGGAGGAAAAGAGCAGGGAGAGGTGGGGGTGAGGGCAGGGATGCGACTGACCATGATGGCAGGAACAGCCTGGCCTGAGGAAACTTCTGTGCTCCTTCTCATCCCTTCCTGTGGATTCAGGATGAAGGAGTCAATGAGGATGCTGGCCCATAAAATGTGGGGAAAAAATGTACTTAGTTCCTGGGTCCTGAGAAAGGAAGGGCAGGGGCCTGGATTCCTGAATCTGAGGCAAGAGGGGCTGATGGCTCAGATCCTGGGTCTGAGGGAGGAGGGGCTGGGGGCCTGGACTCCTGGGTCTGAGGGAGGAGGGGGTTGAGGTAGGGTCTCCTTTCCCTAAGGAAGAGGGTCTGGGGACTCACCCTGGCCTTGAGCAGCCGCTCTCTCTCTGCCACAGCCTGCTGCAGAAGCCGCTCCATATGGGCAATGTCTGGGTGGAGGGCCCCACAGCTAGGAGGAGGGAGCAGAGACCAAGGTGGGTGACAGTGGCCTAGGCTCTTCCCCCCATTTCTCCACCTTCTCCCTGATGTCTCACCTATTCCCATGGCCACAGTTCAGCAGCTGATAGAGGGAGTATCTCCTGGTGTCCCCTGCTGCTGGCGAGAGAGCCGAGGCCTGCAGGGATCCTGGGGGAGAGGGGACCAGGTTAGGAGGCCGGATACTCCCTTGTCCCCCCTGCAGGCATCCATGCAAGTTTCCTCCATTCTCTGCTGAAAGAGGGGGAGATGGGGAGAGGAAGGTAGGTGGGGAGCAGGAGGGGTCCTCACCAGTACAATGGAGGGACAGAGGCCGGGGGGATCCTCTCTGGCTCACCCTCTCTCCTCTTTTCCGGGGCAGGCTTCCAGTCCTCTGGAGGCCAATGGAGCCCTGAAGACACACAGGAAAGATGTTAGTTAGATCTTAACCATAAGTCAGAGAATTGTCCAGTAAAACCACCAGCTAATTGACACAGATCAAAAAGGCCACTGCCAACATGATGCTGAGTGAAAGAAGCCGGAGACAAAGGACTGCACAGTGTATGATCCCATTTATATAAAATTCCAGAAGAGGTAAATCAATAGAGACAGGAAGTAGAATAGTGGTTTCTAGGGCTGGGGAAGATAGAGGAATTGAGGGGTGATGCCTAAGGGGTACAGAGTTTTGGGGGGGAGTGATGAATCTGCTCTAAAATCGATTGTGGTGATGGTTGAACAACTCTGTGAATATTCTAAAAGTAACTGAATTGTACACTTAAAATGAGTGAACTGTATGATTTGTAAATTATATCTCAATAAAACTGTTTTTAAAAGACACCCCATTGTGCTGGTGGGGATGCAGGGAACCCAGACACTCTCACACAATGCTGGGGGTGTTCTATTGGAACAATCTTTAGGGTTGCCAATTTGGCTTTTTCTTTCTTTCTTTTTTTTTTAATCAAAATGGCAAATGCATAAATCATCAAGCCCTAATCCACTTCTAGGGATTTAGCCTATAAATCCACTCATACCTTTGAAAAATGATCCAAGTTCAAGGTTATTCCGTGCAGTGCCATCTGTGCTAGCAAAAGCCTGGACACCACCTAAGTGCCCTTCAGGCGGGTTTGGGGTAAATGAACCATGGCTCCTCCATGCTCTGGAGAAGTCTGCTGCATGTAAAGGGAGGAGGATGCTCTTTACATCCACATAGAACAGAATCATCAAGATAAAAGCAAGTACAGAAGAGTGCAAAGAGCTCACTACCAAGGCATAAAGAGGGGTGGGGTGTACCCCTGACTGGCTGTATCAACACAGAATGTCCTTGGGAAGACACATGGGAAACTGATCACCCTGGCTGCCCTGGGGAGGTAAACTGAGTAGAAGGGGAACACCAGCAGCATCTTTTCTCTGAATATCCTCCCACACTGTCTGAATTTTGAACAAAGTGAATGTTAGCTTTTTAAAAATCAATGAACATGACAACTAGATACAACTTGTGTTCCAGAACCAGAAAAAGAAATTTATTTTTTGGTTTTTGCTGGTCAACAACATGAGTGGGACAACTGACAAAATATAAGTCTGTAGATTTTAATAGTATTGTGTTAAAGTCAGTTTACGTGGTTATGAAAGAGAAGGGCCCTGACCTTAGGTAATAGATGTAGAAGGACTTAGGGGTAAAGGGGAATCATAGTTTAGAAAGAAAAATAAATTGTGTGTGTGTATAAAGACAGAGAAGACTGATAAAGGAAAAGTCAATTTGAGAGTAATAAAGAAATAAAACTGAAATAACTCTTTAAAGAAAAAAAAAGCAACAGCTCTGCGTGGACAATAAAGAGTAATAAACCTTAGTAAGTTGCTTAATGGGAGCATCAATCAGGATACCTACTGCCCTAGATCACAACTCATCAAATATATTTAATCCATGAATTAATAATGATGATAAAAGAAAAATCAAATTGGTCACCATGGGAGGGTGCTGGAAAACCAACTCTTTCTTTTGAAGACAGGTGAAACCATCAAGCATTTCCCCTGTATTTCCTACAAAAAAACATACTTCTGGGTAATCAAATAGTAAATAAGGGCTAGTTTCTCTTAACAGAGGTATTTTGAAAAATAAATGAAGAATGAATTTTACCTTTACAGAGGTATTTTGATAAATAAATGAAGAAAGAATTTGCAACCTCTAATGAATGAATCCATGGGCCTAGGAGCTGGTACCACTAAAAGAGAAACAATAGTCACACTGCCCCTAGGAAGACTTGCCAAAATGCAGGACCCAAATCTGGTCAAGCCTGTACATCCAACAGGAAATACAGAGGCAGAGGAAGGTGACCAGGACCCCAAGGATGTAATCAGCAAACGCTGACTGGGAAGCTCTACGTAACAATGATTTGGTTTCTTCACCAAATAAACTTCAAGGGAGACAAAGAAATGGAAGGAAAGCCTATGGATTGCAGAGATGTAAAAGATGTAAAAGCTTCTCTCTCTCTCTCTCTCTCTCTCTCACACACACACACACACACACAATTTATTTTTCTTTCTGAACTAAAGACTAAATGATAGTGTTCAGGAATAGACACTTGATTGCCAGAACTTAAATTTAAGAAAGCTACTACTATAAAAGTTAGGCTGGTGGTTATTCTCAGAGCATAAATAGGGGATGTCATTGAGGCGGGCAGGTGGCAGGCTTCTGGGGTGGCTGCCAGTTCTACCTCCTGACACAAGTGGCAGTTACCAGAGTGTCCCCACATGCCGTAGTTTCGCTCTTACACGCATTTGCTTTCTACCATTTCGTTTATCTACAGTTAACCATGGTCCAAAAATATTAAATGAAAAATTCCAGAAGTAAACAATATAGAAGCTTTTGACTGCGTGCCATTTTGAGTGGTGATGAAATCTCACACCATCC
>NW_007726758.1:124430-125946 GCF_000696425.1 Galeopterus variegatus
AGGCTGGTGGTTATTCTCAGAGCATAAATAGGGGATGTCATTGAGGCGGGCAGGTGGCAGGCTTCTGGGGTGGCTGCCAGTTCTACCTCCTGACACAAGTGGCAGTTACCAGAGTGTCCCCACATGCCGTAGTTTCGCTCTTACACGCATTTGCTTTCTACCATTTCGTTTATCTACAGTTAACCATGGTCCAAAAATATTAAATGAAAAATTCCAGAAGTAAACAATATAGAAGCTTTTGACTGCGTGCCATTTTGAGTGGTGATGAAATCTCACACCATCCCACTCTGTCCCACCTGGGATGTGAATCACCCCTTTGCCCAGCACACCCACACTGTACACACTCCCTGCCTGTTGGTCACTTACGAGCCTTCTTGGTTATCAGACTGACTGTCATGGTATCATTCTGTTTTATTATTAGTTATTGCTGTTCATCTCTTACTGTGCCTAATGTATACATTTAACTTTATCATGGGTATGTATGTACAGAAAGAACATAGTGTATACAGGGGTCAGTACTACCTGTGGTTTGAGGCATCCACTGTGGGGTCTTGGAACATATCCTGCAATAATTAAGCTGTGCATTTTTTGGATGTGATTTTCCATACTTGCATAATTTTTAATAATGAAAGATTTTTTTAAATAACAGCCAATATTTACCAAGTGCTTATTATGTGCCTAACAGTGTACTTGACACTCTGCAGACCTATTTAAGCTTATAAAAACCCTGGTTGTTGGGAAATGTTAGCTCCACTTCACAGAGAGGAAACCGAGTCCCAAGACCCTGTGCCTCTCTTCACTCTTTCCTTTCTTCCACCAATATTCCCAGCAGTTCCTAGCTGGAGACCTTAGATACCGGGCACTGAGGAAATGGGTAGGCAACATGGACCCAAGCCTTGTCTGCATGGCCCTATGTTGTAGGAACTGAATAAGCCATCATACAAATGAACCTATCATCAGAAATGGCTATGAGGGAAGAGAACAGGATGGTGTAAAAAAGAGTCACCTTCTAATTGGAAGACCAGGGACAGCCTCCTGGATACTGGGCATAGGGGCCAAAGGATAAGAGTTGGCCAGCGAAGACTGAGGGGAAAGGTGTTCCAGGTGGGAGGATCAGCAAGTGCAAAGGCCCTGCGGCAGGAGCAAGTGTGGAGTATTGGAGAAGCAATGCTCCTGTGGCTGAGCAGAGTGAATATGGGGGAGAGAGGTGAGAAGCGGGCAGGGGCCAGATCATGTAGGGACTTGTAGGCCATGGTGAGGAGGACTAGGGGACCACTGAAGGCTTTGGGGGTGGGGGAGTTATTGAAGTAGGAGGAATGAGGATCACTCTGGATGTTGTGTAGAGAATAGATTGTTGGGGAACAAAAATTAAGATGGGGACATCAGTGAGTTCCCCTCACTGCAGGATCACGGAAACCAGAGAAGAGGGTGGACAGAACAACAATGAAAATAATTATAATAATACGAATAATTGTAATTATAATCATAGTAACAGCAACCCACATTCACTAAGCAC
>NW_007726758.1:126567-143312 GCF_000696425.1 Galeopterus variegatus
ATAATAATACGAATAATTGTAATTATAATCATAGTAACAGCAACCCACATTCACTAAGCACCTGCTATGTGCCAGGCACCATGCTAAGCACTTTAATGCATTAACCAATGAATGCTGCTATTATTCCCATTTTGCAGCTAAGTAAACTGAGGCACAGAGAAGTGCCCAAATTTGCCCAGCTAGGAAGTGGCAGAACAGGTATCTGAATCCAAGCAGAATCAATACTCTGAGGCATCACACAATCCTGGAAAGAAGGGGTAGAATTTGAGAGGGATTTAATAGGACTTGGAAGGAGAGAGAGGAAGGGACAAGGAAGAGTAATTTGTTAATCCATGCATTCATGTATTCATGTACTTACTATTTATCTCACTGAGTAAATAAATGCTCTCTGTGCTCTTTACATACCCTGGGGTCCCAAGACACCCCCTCTGAACTAATGCTAATATGGGGCCCACCTGGACTCTGAAGGATTCCTGGGAAACTTTTGTCTCTCATACGGTGCAGGTCATGGAAACAGGCAAACTTGGGTTCAAATCCCACCTCTGCCACTTACTGGGTGTGTGCCGTCAGCAAGTTATTTCTCTTCTCAAGCTAGGTTTCCCCTCTGTACTCATGAAGTGGATAACGTCCCACCCACCCTTCCCTGGTTGTCGCGAGGCTTAAATGAGTGACCTCATGCAAAGCACATAGAAGAGTACCTGGCACAGCAACAAGTGTCCAGGGTCCTGTATCTGGCCCCCAGGTGACACCCAGGTGAAAGGAGATGAGATCCCATAGGAACAGGGTCCACCTGGCCTTAGATGCCTCATGTCCACAGGAGCCAATAACTCGGATGATGACTCCATGGGAATAGACTCGGCTTCCCATCAAGTATTTACAGATATGCAATTTACTAGGAAGGGTCATTATTATCCTAAGTCATGCTGCCTGGCAACATAGTTGCACTCCACCTTTATCAGGTTTCCAGGGGAAGCAGCTAGAAAGTTAATGTCCTATATAGAACAGCTGTTAACCCTTTCCTAAATAATAATAGGACCTACCATGGACCTTCTTCCAAGCAAAAAATGAAATCCTATATACTAGGTTGAACCATCTGAAATGCCAGTATTTGGCTGTTTCTTGCCTTCAAATAATAGCAATTCTATGTGGTTCAAAGTGATAAAATGGCTTAGAACAGACCCTAGCCTATATTAAATGCTAAAAAAATGACTATTGTTGTTAATATGGATTAATAAATAAATATTTCAGAATTAATTTTAAATGTTAATATGAATTAGTAAATAAGAAATAACATACAATATATAATTATATTGTATATTATACAACAATATTATATCATAATATTCGTGAAAATTAATATGAATATTATTATTATCGTGTGTACACACAGACATGCAGGTATTCTTTTCTTGTTTTTGGGTTTTTTTTTTTTGGCGGCTGGCCGGCTGGTACGGGGATCCAACCCTTGACCTTGGTGTTATCAGCACCATACACTCCCAAGTGAGCTAACCAGCCAGCCCTCATACAGGTGTTCTTAACAGCACCAGATAAACGGCAAAACACTCAAATCACCATCTGCAGAGGGAGGGCATCTCGACATCCCCACACAGAAGCCCAGAGTGATTAAGAATGTAGGCACTGCAAAAGGGTGCTGGGGTTCAAATCCCAGCTTGGCCACATACTGCCTGGTTATTCAACTTTACCTCTCTGCTTCCGTGTCCTCACCTAAAAATGGAGATAAGAACGTAGCTCATAGAGATGTTGCAAAGACAAAATCCATGTGAATCCATGTGAAGCACTTAGTGCTATAACAGTGCCTGGAACACTATAAGGACTCAATAGCTGTTACTATTATTATTGTTAATTTATATTATTACTATTTTATTTTATTTTTATTTTTTAAAAGATGACCAGTAAGGGGATCTTAACCCTTGACTTGGTGTTGTCAGCACCACGCTCTCCCAAGTGAGCCACGGGCCGGCCCTACTATTTTAGAATCATTAAAAATGATGAGGCAGCTCTAAATGTATCAATAGAAAACAATCTCCATGATAAAATTTTGGAATCATTAAAAATGATGAGGCAGCTCTAAATGTATCAATAGAAAACAATCTCCATGATAAAGTTAAAAAGAAAAAGCCAACAAACGCCTAATATACACATTTTTGAAAAATATGTGGCATGATATAACAAGAGCTACCAATTTCTTACCACATACCCACACAACTGAAACAAAACTTTTCTCATCTAATGTTCACTCCTACTTCATGCATATAGCACTCTGATATTTTCTACTCTATTTCATTTTTTAAAAAATTAATAGCAACCAACTCACTCAATGAACATCTTAAACATTAGTTAATAAGTTGGGACCCCCAGTTTTAAGAAGATCTGGGATGGTACGGCTTCTGGGGAAGGGGCCTATGGGCCACTAGGGAGTGGGAAGAGGAGACCTTATCAATGTACCCTGTTTGGTTGCTTTTAAAATCTACTCCTGGTGTACATGCTCCCATTTTTCCAGGGGATGAGTGAGATGTTAGGCAGAAGAAAGAAAAAAATAATAATAAAGCTAAAGTCTGATAAAAATACCCCTTGATAGGGCAGGCCCGTGGCTCACTTGGGAGAGTGTGGTGCTGATAACACCAAAGCCACGGGTTAAGATCCCCTTACTGGTCATCTTTAAAAAAAAAAAAAATACACCTTGATCAACCTTCCCTATCTCCTCCTTGTCCCCCAGCAGAGAAAGCCACAGTGGAAGTTCTGAAGACCCCAGTGCTGGGGCTCTGTTCTCATCCCCTCCTTCCCCACTGACCAGTGAGACACATGGAAAAATGGGGCCGTAGTGGAGGCACCTGCAGGGAGCTGTGAATGGAGAAGAGGCAGGAAGAGGTAGAGGTGGCAGCAGTGTGAGCGGTGGGGTCCTGGAGCACCAGCAGCTGGCGGTCTGTCTTCTGGGTGAAGAGTAGCTGTGGAGAGGACATGAAGGTTAATGAGAGCTGTAGGGAGCATAGAGAAACTGCCAGTTCCCAGGTACTCTGGCCCATGTCTCCAGTACCAGCCCATTCCTCAGATGGAAAAACAAAGGCTTGGTCACAAAGACAGCTAGAATGTGGTCCTTCGTGTTCAGTCTCCCAGCATGAGTGAGGACTGTCGGCAGAGACTGCTGGTTCCTTGAGGAGGAAAGGGCTGGGGGCATGGACCCTTGAGTTTTAGGGAGGAGGAGGCTGAGGTTGTGGACCTCTGAGTCTGAGAGAGGAGGGGACTGGGGGTGTGGACCCTTGGGTCTGAGGGAGGAAGGGCTGGGGATCTGGACTCTTGGGTCTAAGGGAAGAGGAACGGACAGGTGCATGAAATCTGCATACCTTAGTGAGAGCCTGGTTGGGCTCAGAGAAGTCCCCACCGGGTGTTCCCTGGAGGCCATTGAGCTCAAGCAGTCGGCTCTGTTCCTAGGCAAAGACATCATGGACTACCACATCCCAGACTCTGAATGGACCACCCCAGCAGCTTTCCCTGATGCCAGGGAGGTGGTGGGTACCCCGGGGGAAGTGAAAAGGCAGGGCGGATCTCCCAGGGGACTCACCTGTCTCAGTGCCCGAAGGGCCTCCTCCTTCTTCTGGCTCAGCCCTCGGCTCTCAGCTGCCATCTGCTCCCCCAGCAACTTGAGCTGCTCCTCTAAGACCTGGATCCGGCGCTGTAGGCACCCCCCTGCCCTGGTTACTCAGCTGCCCTAGGGACCCCAGCTGGCTCTACAGGCTCACCTTCCCTCATATCCAGGCTCTCCTTGAGAGCCTGGGGTTTTCTCCACCCCTCACAGGGGCCATGGGATCTGAATGACCAGGGAGGGGACTCAGAGTTAACCTCCCTGCTGCCCTCTTCCCATATGGGGGTCCAGAAGACATCTGGGGTGGATTGGAGGGGATGGAGAGAAAGGCACAGAGAGAGAGACAAGCCAGAAGAGATACGGAGAACAGTGAATAAGAAACACCCAGAAAGAAAGAGATGTAGAGAAAGATGCGGAGAAAGGAGACAAGATAGAAATGAAACAGAGACAGACAGAAACTGTCTGAGACAGAGGAAGGGAAGAGAGAGGGACAGAAAAAGATCCAGAAATAGAGGTGAGGAAAGGAGACCCACAATGGAACTTTCTAATGCAAAATTTTCAGAAATTTTGTGTTAAATATTGTTAAACATGTCCCTTTTTTCCCACAGGACTTGTCAGACCCTTGACATAAAGCTCCTGGAAAGGATCTACTGGGAACGTCTTTTTGGACTAGGGTTTGAGAGGCAGAGAGCGTAGTGGTAAAGACTGAGTAAGTTCAAAACCCAGCTCCATCGCCAACAAACTAAGTAACCTTGGAAAAGATTACTTGAGCGCCTTTGACCTTCAGTTTCTTCATTTAATGAGTAAATACTCACGAAACATTTAGGACGATGTCAGATGCATAGTAAATGTTCAATAAATGTCAGCTATTGTTGTTCCTATTCTGAAGAACATGACACAGGCAGGAAATGAGGATAGAGAAAAGGCCAGACATGGAGTGGAGAGGACAGAGAAGAATGGCCAGGGAGGTGGGGCTGGTCCTGTGGGACTCACCCTGTGCTGTGCCACACTGGCCTGCAGCTCCTGAACCTTGGGGTCTGGCGCCTGAGCCCCAAGGCTGTCCTGATCCTCCTCCTCCTGCCGGCTCTCCCGCTCTAATTGCTGGAACTCCAGGTCCTCATAGGCACGCTGGGCCACATCCAGCTGTTCCCTCATCTGTGGGTGGGACACAAAAGGAATGGAGGCCTGGACCCCTAGAGCCCAGGGAAGTAGTAAGCTGGGACCCAGACTCCTGGTCAATGAGGGGGAAGGGGCTGGGGGCCTGGACACCTAGGTCCTGAGGGTTAGGGGGCTGGGGGGCTGGACTCCTGGGTCCTGGTGGGGGAGGGGACTGGGGACTTGGACTTCTGGGTCCTGAGGGAGGAGGCACCTGGATACCAGGTCCTGAGAGGGTCTGAAGGTTCTCACCTCCTGCACCCCCTGCAGAAGCCGCTCACGCTGGTCCTCTGGCTGTGAGTGGAGCTGTTCCTGGGCCTCCTGTAGTCTCTGGCGAAGACCCTCCATGCGATCTCGCTCCTGACTCAGTCGCCTCAGTTCCTGAAAAAACAACCAGGTTCTCATCCTCAGCATGAGCACAGAGAGGGAAACAGAGGCCAGCGAGATCTCAGACCCCTGCCTGGGTTCACAAGATCCCAGCTTCACAAGGGCAGGGACCCTGTCTGTCTGGTTCACTCTTGTACAGGCCTGCCCCAGAGTAGATGCCAAGTAAACAATTGTTTAAGAAACGAATGAAGGAATGAATGCAAAATATGTATATGCTGGGTGATAAGAAGGACCCAGAGGTGGGTTGAACCTAGTCCCTGCCTTCCAGGTGGGGGCACAGCCAGTTACAGACTGGGACAATCGGGGCAGTGAAACACAGAGACTATGGGAACCCAGAGAAGGGAGAAATTTCTGCCAGAGTAATCCAAGTCTTACTGGATGTGGAGATTTTAAGGTGGGCCTCAACAATCAGAAAGCACTTAGACCTGGGGAGAGAGAGGGAACTGGAAGGGCATTTTGGGCAGAAGGAACAGCACGGCACAAATGCACTAAAGTTTCCAGGGCACCCCCCAGCCAGGATGGAAGAGAACGTGGTGTGGTGGGAAGATATGAGGAGCATGGTGGGAGATGACAGTGGCCAGGCCAGCATGTGCAGCTCACGTTGGGTTTGGTCAACCTGAGGAGCCCTCATCTTGGGGCATTGGGGATCTATGGAAGGACTGAAAGGAGAGGGTAGAACTTAGCTTTGGGATTGTCCCTCTGGGAGATGGGCTAGAGGGGTGGAGACCAGCTCCCCCATGAGTCCTCAAAGCAGTGAGGATGAGGCCTAAGCTGGTGCCTGGCCAGCGGGGAGGGAAAAGAGATGGACTAGAGAGAGGTGAGGGAAGCAGAAGGACAGAATATGATGACCGACAGGCTGGGGGTAAGAGACATGGAGGCGTGGAGGGCAAGGTCCAGGACTCTGGCCTGGTGACCAAAGGGACAGCAAGATAGACAATGTGGAGAAGGGAACTGCTGAGGTCAGCATTGGATATGGTGAATGGGAAGGAGCCGGACTCCTGGGTCTGAGGGAGGATGGGTCAAGAGGACTGGATTCCTAGGTCTGAGGAAGAAGGGGCTGAGGACCCAGATTTATGGGTCTGAGGGAGAAAGGAATACCTAGAAGCCGATATCCCAGGAAGGAGGGCACATAGATCTAGACTTCAAGAGAGAAATCAGTACTGGGAGAAAGATGGGCTCTTTGAGAGTAAATTAGGTCCCAGGAGCCAGCCCCAGGAAATTTCAACATATAATATACTTGCAAAGAGAAAGACTGATAAAATTACAAAGTGATCATTTTCCAACTAATAATAACCGATTCAAATAATAACCACTGATGGATGTTAAAATATTTAGATAAAAGATTCTTGAGAAGACACCAGAGTGACCTCACGAGGTCTGGACAACAGAGACGATGTCCCCGACACTCGCTCAGAAAGGACTAAAAACACATCTGGATTTAATCAAGCCTCTACATCTAACCAACCACCTACTTGCAGGAACAGAGGAACACATCAAGGGACACAACACGCATGCAATCAGCCACATCCTGCCTGTGGCACAGAAGACTGGGTTTCTCCAACAAAGAGTACGGCGAAGACATAGTAGGCAGGAAACATTATAGATGAAAAAACACACCAGACATATCAACCATTACAATGTACTGGCCTTTTGGGGACCTGATTCTAAGAAGCCACCTATGAATGGAGTTTTTGAAACCATCTGGGAAACATGAAAACTGAATAGAAATGAGATGATACTAAGAACTTATTAGTTCTTAATGTGAGATAATGATATAGTGATACTGTTTTTTTTAAAAAGGAGTTCTTATCTATAAAGGACACAGGCCAAAGTATGTACAGGCAATACGATGTCTGGGATTGGCTTTTAAAACTAGGAACCAGGAAGCAAACTGGGGAACATGAAACAAGAATGGAAGAGGATTAATCATTGTCGAAGCTGGTAAGCACAGGACATGGGGACCGCAGGTTTGAAATTTTTCATAATATGACATTTAAAGAGCAAAGAGAGAGGGGTCAAAGGGAGGGGACCCTGTGAATCAGGACCCAAAATGCACGGTCAAAGGAGGAGGAGGAAAACAAGGAAAGGCATCTGCCCCTTATCCTCTCTGCCGACCAAGTGTCCCCATTCGGCGAATGGGGACAATACTGGCGCCCAGGTCGCCAGGAGCACTACCAGGAATATCCGTCTGGCAAGAAAGGAGAGTGACGATGAAGACCCAGCGGGCCAAACACACCTACCCGCTCCCGCTGCTCCCGGCAGCCCCGCTCGGCGTCCACCTGCTGCCCCAGCAGCTCACGGAGCTGCTCCTCCTCCCGCCGAGCGGCCACTCGCTCCCCAGCCAGCTCACCCCGCAGCAGGGCCACCTCCACCTCCATCTGCCGAGAGAATGCAAGGGCTGGGTCTCAGGGAGGGGCCTGGGGGGCTGAACTCCTAGATTCGGAGGGAGGATGGAGCCCAGGGACCTGGATTTGAAGGGAGAACCGGCTGGGGGCCTAGGATCCGATCCCTAGGAGGAAAGGTCTGACAGCCTGGCCTTGCGGGTTCCCTGTGTGTTGGGGCCAGACTTCCCAAGGGGTCTGGGCCTCACCTCAATCCTCAGCTCCTTCCTCTGGCGCTGTAGCTCCTTCACTCGCTGCTCCATCAGGGCCACGCGAGTCAGTGCCTCCAGCTGCTGCCCTCGCAGCCGCCGCGCCGCCCCTCGCACCCCTTCCCTAGAAGGGGTGGATGGGGAGGGTGTGGCCGGGATCAGCACGGGAGCCGCGGCATCGGCCTGAAGGTGGAGAGGGCGGTCAAGAGGAGAGGCCTCGCCCCCTGCTGTCACTAAATAGGTCCGGTCCCCACCCCACACCCCCCTCCGGGTTGGTCGGCCTACCCCAACCACCATGCCCAGTATACGTCTCAAGCTTCTTCACTTAAAGTCGGAATGGGGGGCGGGCGCAGGGCCGGTGACCACCAGAACCCAGGAGCTCGCAGTCCGGGGACGGGGCAGGGAACCGACTCGTGGAAGGTGTTTCTCTTTCTCTCTCTGGGTCCCCTTCTGGTGAGGTCACTTTCTCCTCGTCTCTGTGCCTTTCCCTCTCCCCGAATCTGAGTCTCTTATCCTGTTTCTCTGGGCTTCGTCTCTCCCACTCCATATCCGTCTTTCGTTTCTGAATCGCTAGCTCCTTCTCCCTTGGCCTATCTCCCTCTCTCAGGATTTCTGTGTCTCTGTTTCTGCTCCTCTCAGCGTCTCCACCCTCAGTGTCTCCATCTCCCTCGGTCTGAGTCTCTGTCTCTCCTGGGTCTTTGCATCCCAGCCTCCGTGTTTCTGGGTCTCTGTCTCCCAGTGGTCTCTCCCGAGTTCTGGGTCTCTGCCTCCCAGTGGTCTCTCCCGAGTTCTGGGTCTCTGTCTCCCAGTGGTCTCTCCCGAGTTCTGGGTCTCTGTCTCCCAGTGGTCTCTCCCGAGTTCTGGGTCTCTGGGACGGGGCAGGGAACCGACTCGTGGAAGGTGTTTCTTTTTCTCTCTCTGGGTCCCCTTCTGGTGAGGTCACTTTCTCCTCCTCTCTGTGCCTTTCTCTCTCCCCGAATCTGAGTCTCTTATCCTGTTTCTCTGGGCTTCGTCTCTCCCACTCCGTATCCGTCTTTCGTTTCTGAATCGCTAGCTCCTTCTCCATTGGCCTATCTCCCTCTCTCAGGATTTCTGTGTCTCTGTTTCTGCTCCTCTCAGCGTCTCCACCCTCAGTGTCTCCATCTCCCTCGGTCTGAGTCTCTGTCTCTCCTGGGTCTTTACATCCCAGCCTCCGTGTTTCTGGGTCTCTGTCTCCCAGTGGTCTCTCCCTAGTTCTGGGTCTCTGTCTCCCAGTGGTCTCTCCCGAGTTCTGGGTCTCTGTCTCCCAGTGGTCTCTCCCGAGTTCTGGGTCTCTGCCTCCCAGTGGTCTCTCCCGAGTTCTGGGTCTCTGCCTCCCAGTGGTCTCTCCCGAGTTCTGGGTCTCTGCCTCCCAGTGGTCTCTCCCGAGTTCTGGGTCTCTGCCTCCCAGTGGTCTCTCCCGAGTTCTGGGTCTCTGCCTCCCAGTGGTCTCTCCCGAGTTCTGGGTCTCTGCCTCCCAGTGGTCTCTCCCGAGTTCTGGGTCTCTGCCTCCCAGTGGTCTCTCCCGAGTTCTGGGTCTCTGCCTCCCAGTGGTCTCTCCCGAGTTCTGGGTCTCTGCCTCCCAGTGGTCTCTCCCGAGTTCTGGGTCTCTGCCTCCCAGTGGTCTCTCCCGAGTTCTGGGTCTCTGCCTCCCAGTGGTCTCTCCCGAGTTCTGGGTCTCTGCCTCCCAGTGGTCTCTCCCGAGTTCTGGGTCTCTGCCTCCCAGTGGTCTCTCCCTAGTTCTGGGTCTCTGTCTCCAGTGGTCTCTCCCGAGCTCTGGGTCTCTCCCTGTCTCCGGGTCACTGTCTATTTGGTTTCTCTATACCCGTCTCTCTGCGTCCTATCACCTGCCCTGTGTCTGTCTGGGTCTCCCCACGGCTGTCGCCTCTGGGCCCCTCACCGCGTCGCGGCTGCTCTCGGTGCTGCTGCCTTCTCCCACTTCTTCCTCTTNCCAGCCTCCGTGTTTCTGGGTCTCTGTCTCCCAGTGGTCTCTCCCGAGTTCTGGGTCTCTGTCTCCCAGTGGTCTCTCCCGAGTTCTGGGTCTCTGCCTCCCAGTGGTCTCTCCCTAGTTCTGGGTCTCTGTCTCCAGTGGTCTCTCCCGAGCTCTGGGTCTCTCCCTGTCTCCGGGTCACTGTCTATTTGGTTTCTCTATACCCGTCTCTCTGCGTCCTATCACCTGCCCTGTGTCTGTCTGGGTCTCCCCACGGCTGTCGCCTCTGGGCCCCTCACCGCGTCGCGGCTGCTCTCGGTGCTGCTGCCTTCTCCCACTTCTTCCTCTTCCTCCGCCTGCTGCTCAGCTCCTCGGCCGCTCGGAAGCTCCGTCGGCGCCTCGGGAGCCACCTGTTCGCGGGGACCTTCGGGGTGGTCGTGGGGCCGGGCTGCCTCTTGGGGCCGGACCTCCGCGTCATACTCCGGGCCCGACGGCGGCGGGATCCCCTCCTCCGGGCTGCTCCGCGACCCCATGGCCGCTTCGGACTCCTGCGGGGTGGGCGGGGCCCGGGGCTCCGGGGGCGGAGCCTGGCGGCGCGAGGGCGGGGCCTCGGGGTTCTGGGCGGCGCACCGGCCTGCTCCGGAGCTTGAGGCGGGCCCCAGGAGGCGGGGCCTAAGAGTTCAAAGGGTGGAACTGAGCATTCCAGGGCGTGGCCTGAAGCCTCCAGGGGCGGAGTCCGAAGTTGGGATGGGTTTGATTGCTCCTAGGATGACACGCCCCCGGAGGCGGGACCGGAATTTGGGCCTCGGGTCCTAGCACGCCTCCTATTGGCCTCTCCGACCCTCCTCTCCTTCCTATCCAGGTGTCAGGCCTTGTACCCTTCTAGCGACCCAGCCCCCACAGTCTCTTCGACTAGCTTAGAGCGACCCCATCTCCTTCTCCCTCCCCGAACCAGGAGTCCAGCTCCCGTACCCTCCTCCAGGAGCCCAGTAGTCTTGCGCCCGACCCCACTTGTAGGGGAGCAGCGCCCATGCCGCCTGACCCAGGGATCCAGGAGTCTGGGCTCCCGGTCTCTTTCTCTCCGGACAAGCTAGGAGTCTGAGTTCTCTGCTCCTCCCGGTTACAAGATTCCCAAACTCCAGCCCTCTCCTCCCCCGCAGCCCCGGCCCCCTCACCAGCTCAGGCTTCGGCGCGCTCCGCTCTGCGCTCTGGGCACTGTCGCTTCTGCCTAGAGACAGGTGGAGGGGAAGAGGGAGGAGAGAGAGGCCGCCCCGTCCCCCTCCCCAGCAGCCCGGAAGTGGAGGGGGGGACAACAGGTCCGACAGCTCTCGAGGGAGGAGAGAGCGACCAGTTTGCCCCGCCCGCGGCCCGGCATGCAGCCATCCCGGCCCCACCCTCGGATAACGCAGCATCACGACCTCCCACTCTGCCCCCTGGGCCCCCATTCCTGTCCCCTGGAGGACCTGTATACGCGCCTCCCTAATGCCCAGACCCTGAAAGTCCTGAAAGGAAGACATGAATGGAGAAGGGGGCCTCTCGCTTCTAATGAGCCCTTTATAAGGGCCCCGACAGGTCTGGGGAGCTGGACAAGGGGAGGGGGTGCCGTGAGCTGAGTCAGAGACCCGCCCAGAGACAGAAGGAAGTGTCCCCCCCACCCCCACCCCTTTGCTATGAGGTGGAGGGCAGATGTTAAATGACCCTTTCCTCTCTGGGCAAAACAGGAAAGTGACTGGCATGTGAAAAGGGATTATCAGAGATGTTAAGAGCTGTGCTAAACACTTTGTACACACTGGTTTAATTTCATCCTCACAGCAACCCACCAACCCATTTTATACTTGGGGAAGCTGGGGCTAAGGGGGACAAATGTACTCAAGATCTACACATGTAAATGTTAACACCAGCTTCACTCTCTCAAAAATCCAGTTCTTAACCATTATGTATACTGTCACTCCAAGCCAGGAAGTGTCTGAAAGATCATTCCACATGATATTAACAATAAAATGAACACTGATAGGGAGGCTGCCACACAGGCAGTGCGACAAGCACTCATACACACGAACTCATCAGATCATCACAACACCCTATTATTATTATTATTATTTCCACTTTACAGGTGAAGGAACTGAAGCCTGGAGAAGTGACATTGGGAAGTGGCTCAAGTGCAAGACTGTGTTATAATCCAAGGCCATGAGAGGATCTGCCCCAGATATCTGTTTGCTTCTGATCTTGTGAGTTAGACACTTCCTCCTTCTGGGCTCCTTGGACCTTCGCTCTGCCCTGCTCCCTGCCCTCTCCAGGGGGTCAGAGGAGAGGTAACCACTAGCATCTCAGCCCAGAAACCATCTGCTTCCCCCAGAAAACAGGCAGAAGTCAGATTCATGGCAAAAAAAGTTTTATTTAAGAAGCTCAAGGGGTTGGGGTGGTGGTGAGGGGGAGAGACAAGAGAGGTGGGGTGCTGACACTTCTCCCCTCACCCCACCTAGTGCATTCTTAATGGATATGAGCACCTGCCAGAGGTGAGGTCAGGAAGGGGGGTTCTGGACCCCACAGCGCATGTTGGCTGGAACAGCAAAGTCTGAAAGGAAGAAACTAAGGGTGAAACTAAGCGCCACAGGCAGACCCCCATGCCCCACTGAGGACCCAGAAATCCTAGGAGCCCCTCTTCTTTGGGAAACTAGAGTTCTGGCCCTGAGCTCCTCCTCCCTCAGACACAGGTGTCCAGGGCCCCAGCCTCTCCTCCCTCAGACCTAGGAATCCAAGCTTCCAGCCCCCTCCTCCCTTAGAAACAGGAGTCCTGACCCTAGCTGCTCACCTATCTGTTGGGGTTTGGGTAAGTTCAGGTTGTCCATGACCTTGACAAACTCCTCACAGCTGAGGGTGAGCCGAGGGTTCAGAGTCCGCTCCTCCTCCACAGTGGACACTGTGAGCCCTAGTGACCAAGAGAGGGGGAAGAAATTATGCTGGTTCAGTGTCTCAGGCCTCTCAGAACTGCAGTTCCCAGGAGGGCTTGGGGCACCTCTCTAGCCTGGGACTAATCGGCTCTTTCCAGATTGCTTTCCTTCCTTGATGGACAGTATGGGGAATGTAGTTTCCCTTAGTTCCCTAAGATCTTCAAAGAAGTACCAGAAAAACCCATGCCCTGCGAAACAGGAGTCATATACTTTGTACATCCACGCACAGCACTTAATCTTTCTGGCAAGAGGAATTTCTGGGGTTTGTAGTCTCCATGCCCTATGAAGACTATAGGAGTTTACTAGCCCCTCTCAAAAGTTATGTAAGTCCTCGCTCACTTGGGAGAGCATGGTGCCGACAACACCAAGCCAAGGGTTGAGATCCCCTTACTGGTCATCTTTTAAAAAAAAAAAGTTATGTAAGTCCCACACCTCCTCCAGGGAGCCCTCACCATGGTAATCATGAGCAGGGTAGATCAGACAGTCGCCTGGAAGTGTAAAGATCTTTTTGTGGACTGAGTGGTACAACGTCTTAGCACAGCCTGGGAAAGGAAATGTCAGAGGTCAGTGGATTGACAGGACAGGAGAAACCCCCTAACCCTCAGGAAAAGGGTGGGAAGGTAAAATCACTGTAGCTAAACCCACTCCTTCATCTCCTACCAATACTCCTTTGTCTAGAGAGAGAAGGAAAGGGAAGGGCATTCTAGTTAGGCAGAACAGCATATACAAAGAATTGAGAAATGATGAGAAATTCGGTGTGACTGTAAATAAGGTTGGGATGAGATCCTGAAGCACCAGGGAGTTGTGTTGTCACCCTGGGGGTACCACAATAGGGTTCTGGGCAAAGAAGGTGAACTAGAAGGTAAGAAACCGAAGTCATGAGGACTAGGAGGGGAGTGCAGCCATAGTTCTGACAAGAAGCACTCAATCCTAATTTGGGGATGGGGAACACCCTGGGGGTACCACAATAGGGTTCTGGGCAAAGAAGGTGAACTAGAAGGTAAGAAACCGAAGTCATGAGGACAAGGAGGGGAGTGCAGCCATAGTTCTGACAAGAAGCACTCAATCCTAATTTGGGGATGGGGAAAACCTCTCTGGAACTTTTTTCCATCTTCCATTTCAGCCTAAATTCTTCCATTTTATGGCTGTGCTGTAATGGGAATGGATAAGTGGGAGATTGGGAGCCTCAGAGAGAAAAAGACAGAGACTAAGATGGAGAGATAAGGAGAGAGGGAAGAGGTAGTAAGAGGCAGCCTGAGGATGTGGATTCCCACTGCACCTCAGTGAACTTCTGTCTTCTCTCACATCTGGCCTCACCTATCCTGGCAAGGCAGCTAAACCCTCTGAATCTAGTGTCATCCCCACATTCATACACATACTCAAAGGGCAGCCAGAGCCTAGATTCTGAAACTAAACTCCCTTTCACAGGAAGACCCCTAAATATAACTGCCTCCAGCAGCTCAACCCAAATGTAACACTGCCCTCTAGCAATTAGACCACTGCCTCTAACAACCTCCTAGCAGCTAAATCCCTGAATCCACCTGCCCCTAGCAACTAAACTCCTGAAACTAAGGGTGCACCTTAAGGGGCACAGGCAGACCCCCATGCCCCACTGAGGACCCCCACCACACACACCTCCAGCAGCTAAATCCCTTATGGTGGTTTTAAAATATGTCCGCAAATTCTTTGATGCCCTTCTCTCCAAAATTTGACTCTTAATTCTCCTCATATTGTCTTAGTGGTCTGGACTAAGTGACTTGCATCTAATAAATAGGATATAGGATACTGCAAAAATGACAGAGTATAACTTCCGAGGCTAGGTCTTTAAAAAAATTAGGGCTTCTGTTTGTCTGTCTCTCTCTGATCATTCCATCTGGGAGAATCCAGCTGCCATGTCATGAAGAAACTCAGGCATTCCTATGGAGAGGTCCATGTGGTAAGGAAGTGAGGCCTCCTGCCAACACCAGCAGTAACTTCCCAGCCATGCAAGTGAGCCACTTTGGAAGTGAGCTACTTTGGATCCACCAGCCCCAGTTGAGCCTTCGGATGACTGTAGCCCTGACTAACAGCTTGACAGTAACTTCATGAGACCCTGAGCCAGAACTACTCAGATAAGCTGCTCCTTAATTCCTGACTCTCAGAAACTATGTGAGATAATAAATGTTAATCATTGCTTTAAGCCACTAGGTTTTGAGGTACTTTGTTACACAGCAATAGATAACTGACACACCCCTGATCTAACTGTTCCCCAGAAGCTAACTCCTGAATCTAACTTTTCCCATACTCAAACAGCTGAACTTTTTGAATCTAATACTGCCCCCTGCCCCCAAATCTAACATCCATTCATTCATTCTTGTAACAGATACTTAAAACCCTGGCACACACATAACTATATGAGATTTGGGCTGGATGAAGGAGCTGGTCACCTTGCTGGAAGTCTGTCCGCCCACATCCTCGGATCAGCAGGGCATCTCCAGTGAAGGCCACGCTGTGGTCATTCAGGACAAAAGTGACACAGCCTGGAGTGTGGCCAGGACTGGCCCGGGTCTCCAAGGCCTGCCAGGGATAGGAGAGTACAGAGAGAGTCACAGATAAGTCTTCATGGTGAAACTGGCCCCAGAACTCTACCCGACCACACAAAAAATTAAGTTAGATTCCCAGGCACAAACCTCACACCAGAGTAAATTCCAAATAAATTAAAGACTGAAATGCAAGAAAATAAAACTATAAAACTGTGATGACAGCAATAACAAAAATACAAATGAATATGTGATCTCTGGCTAGGGAAGGACATTCAAATGTGATCCTTAAAGTCATAAATCATTAAGGAAAAGGTCAATGGTTTGGCTTTAAATCAATTTAAAGTTTCTGAATAGCAACAACACCATAAACAAAATTTAAAGGGAACTAACAAGCTTGGAAAATATATTTGTAATGCATATATACCACAAAGTGGTCAATATACAAACAGATCTTGCAATCAGTAAGAAAAAGATAAGCACACTAGGGGCCAGCCTGTGGCTCACTTGGGAGAGTGCGGTGCTGATAACACCAAGGCCATGGGTTCGGATCCCTATATAGGGATGGCCGGTTAGCTCGCTCACTTGGGAGAGTGTGGTGCTGACAACACCAAGTCAAGGGTTAAGATCCCCTTACTGGTCATCTTTTATAAAAAAAAACCCAAAAAACAGATAAGCACACTAATATAAAAATGGAACACTAAACAGTCATTAGAAGCGATATTGTTGAAATAAAGCTTAATGATGCTTTCTTTACACAGATACTTAGTGACACAAAAAAAGATGTTTAACATCCAGTAAGTACAAAAAACAGGTTAAAAAGCAACTTGTACAGTGTGATCTTTTTTAAAAAATGGACTCAACTCTGAATATATATTTTATTCTTTAGGCTTTTCCTATTTGAGGGTACTTCAAAAAGTTCATGGAAAAGATAGATAGGTGGATAGAGAGATTTATTTATTTATTTTGGAAGCTGACCAGTACAGGGGTCTAACCCTGGACCTTATGTTATCAGCATCACACTCTAACCAACTGAGCTAACTGGCCAGCCGTTATTATCTTTTAATTCTATCTTTCCATGATCTTTTTGAAGTACCCTTGTATTAATCCTTTTTTTTTTCACTGTAAATATGTAATTTTATACTTAAAAATAAAATATAAAATCCAGGATAAACTAAAGATCCAAACATAAAAATTCTAGAATGAACCATAGAAGGATATATGAAGGATCTTCAAAAAGTTCATGGAAAAGGGCTGGCCCATGGCTCACTTGGGAGAGTGTGGTGCTGATAACACCAAGGCCGCAGGTTTGGATCCCTACGTGGGGATGGCCGGTTAGCTCACTTGGGAGAGTGTGGTGCTGATAACACCAAGGCCGCAGGTTTGGATCCCTACATGGGGATGGCCGGTTAGCTCACTTGGGAGAGCGTGGTGCTGACACCACCAAGTCAAGGGTTAAGATCCCCTTACTGGTCATCTTAAAAAAAAAAAAAGTTCATGGAAAGATTACCTTTTTTTTTTCCTTTTTGTCTTTTTTCGTGACCGGCAACAGATCGCAACCCTCAGTGTCGTGCCCGTACGGGACCGGGACCGG
>NW_007726758.1:144248-146494 GCF_000696425.1 Galeopterus variegatus
GGTGTGGGGCCCGCACCGCGCTCAGCCAGTGAGCGGCTAGTCTGTATGTGGGATCCGAACCCTCGGCGGGAGCGCCGCTGCGCTCTCAAGCGGCGCACTGTAGCAGTGCGCCACCGGGCCGGCCCACCTTTTTCTTTTAATTACATTTTTCCATGAACTTTCTGAAGTACCAAGTTTTCCTTTTGGGAAAGGTTTTTCTAAGCATACTAGGAAATTCAGAGTCCATAGGGAAGAATAGTGACAGATGGGACCACATAGTTTAAAATCATTATTTTTTTTTTAAGTCAGAGTTAAAAACCAAAAAATCTCAGAGACAATATTGGCAGTGTGTATAACAAAGTATGATAAGGTGTAAATAGCCATAATATATAAACAGCTCCTAAGCACCAATAAGAACTCCCCAAAGAAAAGTAAACAAAAGAAAAGAAGAGGCAATTCATGGAAGAGGAAACAAATATTCAAAAAGCATCTGAAAAGATGTTCAACCTCCATCAAAAAGAAGAGAGGAAGGGACAGATTTAAATTTTAAAAGCCCTTATTTTCACCTTTCAGATTGGCAAGTGTCAGAGTTGCTTAGAGTGCTTAAGGCAAGCCCTTTTATATCCTGGGATGTGAGTACAAGTCAGTGTAGTCATTTTGGAGGACAACTTAGCAGTATTTACCAACATCACAAATGTGCACACTTTATAACCTCTCAAAGGCATTTCTAAGACTCTGCCATTAAGAACCCCTAAAAAGGCTGGCCAGTTAGCTCAGCTGGTTAGAGTGTGGTGCTGATAACACCAAGGTCCAGGGTTTGATCCCTGTGCCCAGCCACAAAAACAAACAAACAAACAAACAAACAAACAAACAAACAAACAAACAAACAAACAAACAAACAAACAAACAAACAAACAAACAAACAAACAAACAAACAAACAAACAAACAAACAAACAAACAAACAAACAAACAAACAAACAAACAAACAAACAAACAAACAAACAAACAAACAAACAAACAAACAAACAAACAAACAAACAAACAAACAAACAAACAAACAAACAAACAAACAAACAAACAAACAAACAAACAAACAAACAAACAAACAAACAAACAAACAAACAAACAAACAAACAAACAAACAAACAAACAAACAAACAAACAAACAAACAAACAAACAAACAAACAAACAAACAAACAAACAAACAAACAAACAAACAAACAAACAAACAAACAAACAAACAAACAGATAGCCAGCCAACAAACAAAACAAAGCAAAGCAAAAAAGAACCCATAACAGACCAAGGAGCAGTCTGCCTGGTAGATAGCCAGCCATCAAACAAAACAAAGCAAAGCAAAAAAGAACCCATAACAGACCAAGGAGCAGTCTGCCTGGTACTGGCTGCTGCAGGCAGACCTCATCCCCTCCAGAGGCAAAGCTGTCATGGGTCATATGCTTCACCTGGTAACCTGAGACTGGTCTACCTAGCACCCGCTGCCACCAGCATCACTGTCCTGCAACTGACATGTATTGCCCCAGGCTTGAGAACTGACCCCTCTGGTGGATCCCACCCCCAGCAAAGCTGTGCCACTACCTCCACAAACATCTGCAATCTAGGCCACTGAAGCACTCTCATACACAGCCAAAGTTGATTACAGCCAAATAAATCACATGGAGACTACACTACTGTGCCCAGCCAGAACCAAAGCCAAAGCATTCTACCCAAACAACACTATAGAATCTATCTACAGGAAAAAAGTCTTTCCCTACAAAAGCTACTCCATAAATTGGGAAGAGGCAACTGTTCCACTAAATGAGCAGATATCAATGTAGGAACACAAGAAACATGAAAAAAACAAGGAAACATGACACCTCCAAAGGAGCACAATAACCCTCCAATAACATATCCCAAAGAAAAGGAAATCTATAAAATACCTGAAAAGGAATTCAAAATAATGATCTTAAGGAAACTCAATGAGACATAAAAGAATACAGATAAACAATTCTGCGAAATCAGGAAAACAATTCATAATCAGAATGAGAAATTCAATTAAGAGATAGATATCATTAAAAAAAAAAAAGAACCAAACAGAAATCTTACAGTTCAAGAATTTAATGAGTGAAATAAAAATACAATTGAAGGGCCTGCCCGTGGCTCACTCAGGAGAGTGTGGTGCTATAACACCAAGGCCATGGGGTCAGGTCCTATATAGGGATGGCTGGTTAGCTCACTGGCTGAGGGTGGTGCTGACAACACCAAGCCAA
>NW_007726758.1:147485-149177 GCF_000696425.1 Galeopterus variegatus
CAAAAAGAAAAAGAAAAAATTAAAAATAGAATTAAAAAGAATGAAGAAAACCTATGTGGGACAACAATAAGTGAATAAATATTTGCATAATGGGAGTTTCAGAAGGGTATGAGAGGGAAAAGGCATAGAAAGCCTATTTAATGAAATAATATAGTTTATTTTGTTAGAGCATGTTGCTGATAACACTAAGGTTGAGGGTTTGGATCCCCACACTGGCCAGCTGCCAAAAACAGAACAACAACAACAACAAAAAGGTGAAAAGAAAAGATATAATAGCTGAAAACTTCCCAAGTCTTGGGAGAGATATGGACATCCAGATCCGGGAAGCTCAACGTTCTCCAAATATATTTCACCCAAAAGGTCCTCTCTGAAGTACCTTACAGTCAAGCTGTCAAAGGTCAAAGACAGAGGGAAAAATTTTAAGATAACAAGAGAAAAACATCAAGTCACATATAAGGGAATCCCTATTGAAGTAACAGCAAATTTCTAAGAAATCTTACAGCCCTGAAAAGAATTGGATGATATATTCAGACATCTCAACATTGGACAGCTCATCTAGACAGAAAATCAACAAAGAAACATTGCATTTAAACTGCATTATAGACTAATGGACCTAACAGACATTTACAGAACATTTCATCCAACAGCTACAGAATACATATTCTTCTCATTGGCACATGAAACGTTCTCCAGAATAGACCATATGTTAGGCCACAAAACAAGTCTCAACAAATTTTAATAAGCCAGAATCATATCAAGTATCTTTTCTGACCACAATGGAATGAAACTGGAAATCAACAAGAGGAAATTTGGAAACAGTATAAATACATGGAAATTAAAAAAAACATGCTCCTGAAAAACCAGTGGGTCAATGAATATATTAAAAAGGAAATTAGAAAATTTTTTGAAGCAAATGAAAATAGAAATACAACCTACTTATGGGATACAGCTAAAGCAGTATATACTAAGAGGGAAGTTAATAGCAATAAATGCTTACATCAAAAAGTGGAAAGATTTAGGGGATGGCCAGTTAACTCAGTTGGTTAGAACATGATGCTGGTAATAGCAAGGTCTAGGGTTTGATCCTTGTACTGGCCAGCCACACACACACAAAAATAAGTAGAAAGATTTCAAATAAACAACTTAACAATGCACATCAAGGAACTAATAAACCAAAATCCAAATTAGTAGAAGAAAAGGGCTGGCTGGTTAGCTCAGTTGGCTAGAACATGGTGCTGATAACAGCAAGGTCCAGGGCTTGATCCCTGTACCAGCCAGCCACCTCAATAAACAAACAAACAAACAAATAAATAAATGTAGAAGAAAAGAAATAATGAAGATCAGAACAAAAATACACAAAATTGAGACTAAAAGAATTACAAAAGATCAACTAAAATAAAAGTTGGTTTTTGAAAAGATAAACAAAATCATCAAACCATTAGTGAAACTAAGAAACAAAGACAGAAGTCCCAAATAAATAAAATCAGTAATGAAAAAGGAGAAATTACAACTGATACCACAGAAATATAAAGAATCATTAGGGACTATTATGAACAATTATATGACAACAGATTGGAAAACATAGAGGAAATGGATAAGTTCCTAGACCCATACAACTTACTAAGATCAAATGAGAAAGAAATAGAAAAGCTGAACAGTCCAATAATGAACAACATTAAAGCATCAATAAAA
>NW_007726758.1:149670-154412 GCF_000696425.1 Galeopterus variegatus
AAAAGTCTCCCAACAAATAAAAGCTCAGGACTTACAGCTTCACTGCTGAATTCTACTACACATTAAAGAAGAGCTAACACCAATCCTCCTCAAACGATTCCAAAAAATGTAAAGGGAGGGAATTCTTCCTAACTCATTCCACAAGGCTGGCATTACTCAGATACCCAAACCAGACAAGAACATAATAAAAAAGGAAAACTAGGGGCCAATATCCTTGATGAACACAAATGCAAAAGTTCTCAATACTTGGGCCGGCCCGGTGGCGCACTGCTACAGTGTGCTGCTTGGGAGCGTAGCGGTGCTCCCGCCGAGGGTTCGGATCCCACATACAGACCAGTTCCCACTCACTGGCTGAGCGAGGTGCGGGCGCAGCACCGAGGGTTGCGATCCCGTTGCCGGTCCCGGTCCGGTACGGGTGCAACACTGAGGGTTGCGATCCATTGCCGGACACGAAAAAAGACAAAAAGGAAAAAAAAAAAAAAAAAAGTTCTCAATACTAAAAAACAGAACCCAATAGCACATTGAAAAGATTATACACAATGATCTATTCCAGAGTTGCAAGGATGGTTCAACATATGCAAATCAATAAATGTGATACATCACATCAACAGAATGAAGGACAAAAACCATATGATCATCTCAATAGATACGGAAAAAACATTTTGTAAAATTCAACATCCTTTCATAATAAAAACTCCCAACAGATTAGGTATACAAGGAATGTACCTCAACACAATAAAAACCATATATGACAGCCCACAGCTAACATCATACCAAATGGAGAAAAGTTGAAAGCTTTTCCCCTAAAAACTAGAACAAGACAAGGATGCCCACTTTCACCACTGTTATTCAACATAGTACTGGGAGTCCTAGCCAGAGCGATTAGGCAAGAGAAAGAAATAAAAAGCATCCAGATTGGAAAACAGAAAGTCAGATTGTCCGTTTGTGGATGAAATGACCTTATAGATAGAAAAACCTAAAGACTCCACCAAAAACCTCTTAGAACTGACAAAAAGTTACAGGACACAAAATCAACATACAAAAATCAGTAGCATTGGGGCTTCCAGTCAAGATGGCAGAATAGACGGCCCCCTGAGTCACTCTTTCCCATAAATCAACCAATTTACAATTATTAAAAAGCAACAACAGCCAAGCCGGGGCTGCTAGGGCTCAAGGGAAGAGGAGGAGAGACCTATGGAGTGCATGAAGGCAGGAGAAGGCACGATGAGAGAAAGGACTGCTCCCATCATTTCGTGCTATGGCTGCTTTAAGGCTGGAGCTGCTGGCCACACAGAGCAGGAGCTTGCAAAAAGCCACAGCTGTGCCCTTCAGATAAAGTTGCTTGGAGGCAGCAGGGGGGAAGAAGGCCTTGGTGGCCCCCAGGCCAGCAGTATCACCAACAGGGTTCCTGTGAACCTACATAGGACTGAAGAGTCACAACAACTGAAAAAAAAGAAGCCACTCAGAGGCCGGTGCACCAGATTTCTCCAGATCCGGAAGTACCTATAAAGTCAACCATTAAAACCTGAGCTGCACAAAAAGCCTTCCCTAGGGAATCAGCAGCAAAGCAGAAATTTAGCTCAACCACAGAGCTCAAGTACTGGTCCCCACAGGAAGTCCCCCCATTTTGAAGTAAGCAAAGGACAACAAATTAGTTCCAGTGCAGAGTTTAAGTGGTGGGAACAGCAAATCCAACACAGAACTGAAAGATAAAACAAAGTACCCACAACCAGAGACAAAGTTTGATATTAACTAATAAAGGTCTCATTTCACCAAAGGACATCTATAACACCTAGAAGGACGCGAAGCCCCCTGGAAGGGGGAAGGGCTGGGCCTCAGCCAAGCCCCCAACACCTGCAACCAAATCCGAGGATGGGGCCAAGGGTCTCGGCCACCCCCCCCCAAGTGCAACCACCCCAGCACAACCACTGAGCCACCACAGGAAATGTCCCGGGCTCCCCCGAGCTTGGGCGGCAGGGGTGCTGAGAGCCTTATCCACCCCCCCACCCTCCCACTGCATGAGCAACCAGTCCAGTGACAACCACCGAGCTGCCACAGGAGGCACCCTGGGCTCTCCTGAGCTGAGGTGGTGGGGGGGCCTAGGGCCTCATCCACGTCCCCTCCGCACAAGCAAACAGCCCAGCAACAACCACCGAGCTGCCACAGGAGGCACCCCTGGCTCTCCCGAGCCAGGACAGCAGGGGGCTGAGGCCCTGGTCCATGCCCCCCTGCACGAGCAACCAGCCCAGCGAATGACCAGCAAGCCTCAACAAGAAGGGCCCTGGGTTCGTGAGCTGGGGTGGTGGGGGGCGAGGGCTATTGCCACACCCCCTTGACACCTGCACACAGCCCAGAAATAACCAAGCCACTGCTGGAAGCCCACCGGTCTCCCCTGTGGGAATGAGGGGGGTGCCACAGGCCTCAATCCCATCCCTCTACCTCCCTCCTTCTTCCACCCCATTTCCTTCCCTTTCCCCTCTCCCTTTCCCTCCCAACCGCTCTACAACAACATTGTAGAATGTAAAAATATTAATAAATTAAAAAAAAAATCAGTAGCATTTCCATACACCAATGAACTAAAGAAATAAAGAAAGCAATCCCATTTACAGTAGCTACCAAAAATATTAAATACCTAGACGTAAGTTTAACCAAGGAGGTGAAAGATCTATACAATGAAAATTATTAACCAATACAAAAATGTCTACAATCTACTTCAGCTTACAGAAAAGAGAAGTTTTAGAAGAATGAGTTAAATGACACCATGAGGAAACAACCAAACACATCCAGAATGTGGGACATTCTACAAGACAACAGACCAGGAACCTTCAAAAGTCAACGTCATAGGGCCAAAAGGACATGAAACTGTTTTAGATCAAAAGAGATTACATAGACATGACAACCAAATGCCATTCATGAACCTTGATTACCTTCCTAAAAACAGCTATAAAAATTATTCCTGGGGCAATGGGAGAAATTTGAACATGGGCTGAATACTTAATGATAATATAAAGCTACCATATATTTTCTCAGATGTGACAAAGGTTTTGTAGAAGAGTGGTTCTCAAAATGTAGTTGAGGTAACCCTGAGAGTCTGCAAGATCAAAACTCTTTCCACAAGAGACTTCAAAAAGCCTTGCACCCCCGGGCCGGCCCGTGGCTCACTCGGTAGAGTGCGGTGCTGATAACACCAAGGCCACGGGTTCAGATCCTATATAGGGATGGCCGGTTTGCTCACTGGCTGAGCGTGGTGCTGACAACACCAAGCCAAGGGTTGAGATCCCCTTACCGGTCATCTTTTTAAAAAAAAAAGCCTTGAACCCTTTTTCACTCTTATCCCCCTGCAAGGAATTCACTGGAGTTTTCCAGAAGTTTAATGATCTATGATGATGTCATTGTTTTGACAGCTAATGGAATATGTGCCTGTGTATTCTTGTGTTTTGTATTATTATTTTGATGTGTTATACATTTGAAAAAACGTGAAATAAAAGGATGTGGGTGGGAGGCATCTAACATCTTGACCTAACGCTGCATCAACTGTTCCTGAAACTTGAGTGATCTCCCGAGCAGCAGAATATTCCAGCTAGGTCCTGCCTATACAGCAGCAGCTCTGCCTGTCTAATTCAGCATTCTTTCAGTAAATTCATTCTTCCCTTCCATGATGCATCAAATAGGTGACACACCTCCACACCTGTTCTTTCCCCTGTTTCCTGCAGGCTAAGTCTTCTGAAACTACTCCCTATGAGCTAAAGACAATACAAAACATTCAGCTGGCTAGCCTTGCAGTTCCCACGGCCTACACTGCCCCCTGGTGGCAAGTAAGTCATTTGGTCCCCAAGTTAATTTTTTTGCCTCCGTTATTCAAAATTACTTAATTATGGTATATAACCTATGCCCTCTAAGCTCTAAAACAGAAAATGCCATTTTCCATTGTAGCTACATACTCTGAATCTCCATCAGCTAAACCATCTTCCTTTATTTGTGAACAAAAACAAAATTATTGTTCTGTTTGATATCAGCAACTTGGAGATGCATCACAAAATAAGATGGAGTGATGGATGAACAGAGGTGCGTGCTGTAAAAAATGTTTTGAACTTTTCTGTGTGCTTGAAGTTTTTCATAATAAAATGGTGGTGGCAAAAAGACTTGTTCCACATTCAAATATTTAATTCTAAATAGGAGGAAGCACTGAAACCCACAGGTAGGCCACATAAGGATCACCTGTGGAGCTTTTAAAACATACCAGTTCCCTGTTCACCCCAAACAATTAAGTCAGAATCTCTGAAGTGGGACCTGGGGAATTAGTATTTTGAGCAGCACCTCTCTAAATCAACATATATAATAGGCAAGCCTAACTTTCTGAATTGGTCACCCCCCATGGGAGCTAAAGTGTTCAATTCTCAGTCATTGCTTCTAAAAAAAAATTCATTCCACAAAGAAACCATCCAAATTTGGCTCACCATGAGTGTAAAATGTACATCCAGTTCAAAAAACTATTTGGCAGTTTCTACTAAAGTTAAACATACAAGGGTACTTCAAAAAGTTTGTGGGAAAATTGAATTACAAGATATGAATCTTTCCATGAACTTTTTGAAGACCCCTCATATTTCAACTCTATGACCCAGCAATTCCACTCTGATCCTAGGAATCCCCCAAGAGATCTGCACAAGAATTTTCATAGCAGAATTATTATTATTATTTTTTTTTTTTTAAAAGATGACCGGTAAGGGGATCTCAACCCTTGA
>NW_007726758.1:155916-157013 GCF_000696425.1 Galeopterus variegatus
TACTAAAGTATAAATGTGTAAAAATTTACCAAGCTGCATATGTATAATATGTGCACTTTTCGTCTTATTATATGTATGTTATGACTCAATATTTTAAAGTAGGTGTAGTAAAAGCAAGGGAGAGAAAAAATGAGCCCTTCTCCAAAGATGTATAAAGAACTCAGACAAAAAACAAACCGAACACTGAATAATGATAAAGAAAAATATTAACAAGTGTTGGTAAGAATGTAGATTTCACACACTGTTGGTGGGATTATAAAATAGTGCAGCCACTTTGGGAAATAGATTAGCAGTTTCTCAAACTGTTAAACATAGAATTATCATAAGACCTAGCAATTCCACTCCTAGGTACATACCCAAGAGAAATGAAAACATATGTCCACACAAAACTTGTACATGAATATTCATTGCAGCTGTATCCATAATAGCCAAAGAGTGGAAACAGCCCAAATGCCTATCAACTGATGAATGGATAAATAAAATGCGGTATATCTATACAACAGAATAGTGTTTAGCAATAAAGAGAAATAAAGTACTGACACATGCCACCACATGGATGAACCTTGTAAACATTATGCTGGGTGAAAGCATGCTGGAGGCAATGATTAGTGTGTGGGGTTTCTTTTTGGAGTAATAAAAATATTCTAAAATTAACTGTAGTGATGTATGCACAGCTCTGTGAATATCCTAAAAATCTTTGAACTGTACACTTTAAATGGGTGAGTTCTATAGTACATGGATTATATCAAAAAAGCTATTAAAGAATAAAAAACAACTGAAGCTAAATCTACCACAGCTAAACACTTCCACATTCATTGAAAACATCACTCATTCAGTTTAACAAAGTGCTCATCTTGACACAAAACTCCAATTGTTTCTAATCTTTTTAAGGCTCCTCTCAAATCTAAGAAATGCTTGTTAGACTATTACTTATAACACACATAATATACAATGTATTTTTCACCTGCTCCAGAAAGAGGGTTTGTAGTGAATTGAATGTCCCCCCCAAACTCATTGAAGTTTGAATTGTGTCCCCCAGGTTTTATGTATTAGAAACTTAAGCCCCAGTGCTGGCTTGTGGCTCACTTGGGAGAGTG
>NW_007726758.1:158522-165434 GCF_000696425.1 Galeopterus variegatus
CAATAAATTTCATTTTCTTTAGTATCCAGTTCCAGGTATTTTGTTATAAGCAACAGAAACAAACTAATACAGAAAACCGGTACTAGAGAAGTGGGCTGTTGCTTATAACAAATACTTGAAAATGTGAAAATGGCTTTGGAACTGGGTGTTGAGGAGAGGCTGGAGGAATTTGGAGGAACAGCCCAGAAAAACCCTAGATGCTGGTGAAAACTTAGAAGACAAGAAGACCAGGGAAAGATTAAAATGTTTGAGAGACTGGTTAAATGGTGGTGAGCATAATGCTGATAGAAACATGGATGGTAGGGCCGGCCCGGTGGCGCACTGGAGAGTGCGCTGCTTGGAAGCGCGGCGGCGCTCCCACCGAGGGTTCGGATCCCATGTGGAGACCGGTTCCCGNCATGGCCACTTGTAACAGCCTGTGCTGATTATAGCTGCAAAGGCACAACATAAAGCCAGACATGAAAAGGAAAGCAGAATGAAAAGATCTGAAAAACTTTCAGCCTAGCCATGTGGTAATAAAGCATACAGCATTTTCAGGAGAACAATTCAGTGGTGTAGCCCAATGGCCATTTGCTAAGGAGATGAGTACAGAAAAAAGGGATTATCAAGAGAAGGGAAAAAAGACCTTAAAGGCATTTCAGAGATCTTCCATTACAGTGTGTCTTCCATTACAGGCCCAGAGGCCTCAGGAGACAGAATGGTCTTGGGGAACAGGCCTGAGATGCCCTCAATGGGCTCACTGCCCAGGACCACCTCAGAATGCTGCTCCCCACTAGCACCCGAGCTGTTTTGGCTGCTCCAGCCATGGCTAAATTGGCCCTAAGTGTGACTGGACCTTCAGCTTTGGAAAATACAAGCAGGAAGCCTTGGCAGCATCCATGTGGTGTTAGGTCTGCAGGCTCGTAGAATACCAGAGTTGTGAAGGCTTGGGAGTGTCCACCCAGATTTCAAAGGATGTATGGAAAAGCCTGGGGGCCCAGGAAGAGCTTTATCACAGGGGCAGATTCACTGCATACAACCTTTGCTGGAGCAATGCCAAGAGGAAATGTGGGGTCAGAGTTGCAGCAGAAAAACCCCACCAAGGCCATGCCTAATGGAGCTGTGGGAGTGGGACCACCATGGAGACCCCAGAATTGTAGAGCTACCAGCATGCAATTAAGCTTGTGAGAGCTAAAACATCACCTGAAACCAGGAAAGCCATAGAAGTGGAGGTGCCTGAGGACTTGGGGACCCAACCCCCAGACCAGCATCGAACATGGAGTCAAGGTAAATGATTTGCCAGCTTTGAGATTTAATGCCTGCCCTGCTGGGTTTCAGACTTGCTTAGGACCTAGTACCCTGTTCTTTTGGCCTATTTCTCCCTTTTGAAATAGGAATATGTACCCTATGTTTGTCCCACCATTGTATCTTGGACATAGAAAACTTGTTTTGAATTCACAGATGGGATTTTGAACTTCGGACTTTTGAGTTGAAACAAGTTAAGACTTTAGGGATGAAATGAATGTATTTGCATGTGAAAAGGGCATGAGTTTTAGGGGGGTCAGAGATGGAATGTAGTGGATTTAATGTCACCCCCAAACTCACTGAAGCTTGAATTGTGTCCCCCAAGTTTTATATATCAGAAACTTGATCCCCACTGTGACTGTTGGGAGGGTAGAAAATCCTATTATGGTAATTGAAAGGTGAAACCTTGAAGAGGTGATTAGATTGTAGGACCATGCCTTAGTGAATGGATTAATAATGGTGGTCAGGGGTGTGGTTCTGAGGCCTTTAAAAGAAGAGCACATGTCCTGCTATTTTCTGCCATATGAGACCCCTGCATTGCTGTAAAGCCACCACCAAAGAAGACTCACCAGATGTGTTCCCTGGACTTTGGCCTTCCTAGCCTCTGAAACTGTAAGCAATAAATTTCATTTTCTTTAGTATCCAGTTCCAGGTATTTTGTTATAAGCAACAGAAACAGACTAACACAGGCTTGAAATAAAGAGTCTGTAACCACTGTAGCTAAAACCTGTGATCCCCCAAACAGCCCTCATTTCTGCTAAATGCTCTGACCCAAATAAACTATCCCCATTTATCAAAACCCTCTAACCTGGATGGCCAGTCTTCACCCTGTCACCTGATATTCTGTCCTCAAAGTCAGCCAAACTCCACATCTATAGCAACTTTGATAGGAAAAAAGCCCTGCCAGCCATTTCCTTCCCTCTGCGGCCAACACGCACCACTCTCCCCACTCGCTTGCATATTGCTCTGGGTTGCAATTCTGACCAGAAAACTGCTGATTACCCCTGTGGCAAAGAAAAAGTCTGGCAGGAAACTTTAGACCACTCCTGTGTGAGGCAACAGCAGGGCCAGGCTAGGGTGAGGCTCTGGGGTGCCACATTTAAGGAGGCCCTCACTCGAAGGTGCCGACCCTGCATTTATACTACCCCGAGAGTGAGCACCTCCTTAAATGCTGCACCCTAAATACCTCGCCCACCTCACTCTAGCCCTGGCCCTGGGCAACGGGATGCATTTCCTCAAACAGTGGTTCTCATAAGTGGCGCTGGGTCTCCTCCTCAGCCCTGGCCTTGAAATTCCGGCACCCAGTCAACTTTTATAGAGATGCCAGGCCAAAGAAACTGCCCCAAGGCCTGAGGAAACTCCATAAATGCTGTTGACTTAAGAGGCTGGACCAGAGACACCCTTGCCCAGTGCCTCTTGTCCCAGTGCCCCACCTGGGTTCATGGTGCCCTCCTCCCAGAGACACAGCTCAGTTGTCAGAAACCCAGGTCCTGAGGCCCCTCTTCCCCCAGAACTTAGGATGCCAGGCCCCAGGTCCCTCTTCCCTTAAGTTCAATGAGTCCAGGCCACCACCCTCTGGGGAGCCACCATCCAACTCACGAAGCGCCCGAAGCGGATGGAGTCTCCGTCCTCAATGTGCAAGTCAGCCTGGGCCCCGCTAAGGTGGGAGATGACAGACTGGCAGCCAGGGAGTAGGGAACGGAGCAGCCCTGAGCCCGTAACGTGGTCCGCATGGCAGTGGGTATTCACTGAGAGAGAGAGAAGGACAAGTTCAGGAGGGCACAGAGGACCCAGGATTCCTAGCCCGCAGACCACTTCTCCCTCAGACCCAGGAGGAGTCCAGGCCCCCAGCTTCCCACTCCACTTACTCTGTGGCCCTTTCACCTTCAGACCCAATAGTTTGGTCCCCAGACTAACCAGCATAAAGCAGCCGCAGCCCCAGCTCTTTGACCAACTGAGCATCCCGGGGTGCTGTCTCCAGAACAGGGTCGATCAAAAGGGCCTCTCGGGACTCTCTGTCAGCCAGTAGATACGTGTAGGTGCAGCTGACGGGCTCAAACATCTGGGACGGGGCAGGGCACAGGTGAGAGCGCAGAACCAGACTCCCACTCACTGGGAACCCAGGAGTCCAGGCCTCGAATCGATCCTCTTCCTAAGATCCAGAAGCAGTACCCCAGACTCTACTTTCCCCTGGAGTCAGGGGTCAGGAACCTCAACACCTACCTCCGTCTGAACCACAGTTCCAACTTTCTAACACGCTCCCCACCCCCCAAATTAGGGTCCCCAGTACCCTCTTTCGTAAATATCCTAGGAGTCAGGCCCCAAGCCCAGGGGCCCCCAGATCGCTCCCCTTTAAAGACCCCAGGAATCAAGCTCGAAGCTCCCACCACCTTTCTGCAAGATCCAGGCAAGGGGCCCCCAGGTCTCTCCCCATGCAAGGACCCAAGAGTTCCGCCCCTTTGGCTGCCTAGGGCCCAGTAATCCCGCTTCGGGTCCAGCCACCCCCTTTGGCTGCCTAGGGCCCAGGAATCCCGCTTCGGGTCCAGCCACCTCAGACCTGCCGTAGGAGGATGGGGGGTCTAGATCCGCTGCGCTGGCTCAGCCGCCGCCCTGCGATCCTCAGGGCTGTCCCCGCCATCACGCCTGGGGTGGGATCCGGGCAGAGTGCAGGCCGAGCGCCTATGAAGCCCAGTGCACCCAGGCCGACCCGGGAGGCGGGGCAAGGGCGAGGCGGGGCAAGGGCGGGGCGGGGCCGCCTTAAAGGGGCCGCCGGCGTCTGGGGCTCAGGGCGCCGGGGGCGAAGGGCGGGACGCCCGGGAACCAGGCTGGTGGCAATGGCTAGGCGCCGGTTTCTGAGCAAGACAGCGAGCGAGCGACGCAGGGACGCTCTGAGACCTGGAGAAACAGAGAACAGGGGGACACTCAAAGAGCGAGGGAGAGACGCTGAGAGACACAGAGATACCCAAGTAGAAACAGAGACAGAGAGGGAAGTAAAAACCCATCAAGAGGCCCCAGTACACCCCTGGCCATTTTCTAGCGGGTGGTTGGATGGTCATTGTTAGAAAGAAAAAGATGTTTGGTTCTAGGCCACTAGTGTCTTGAGGGACTTTTGGGTGGGTGCTTGGTTACCAGAACAACACCTGATCCCATTAAAATTCACCCCAAAATTGCTTAAGTATTTTATCAGGAATGTCTATCTCTTCCCAGGAAGAAATTTTTTTAAAATAATAATTTGCATTATATCTTGCAAAATCAGGTTGGGGACTATTTATCCTAGGTTGGGGTGTAGACCTCTAAAAACAGCTTTTATTAATTTACAACAAGGACCTAGAGCTGAGAAACTGTGTTGCCTAAAGTCATGGACTGTCAGAAAGTTTGCTCTTTGGAATCATATCAATAGTGAGAATTGGACATCCCACTCTTGTCTGGAGTATCTAAGTACTGTGTCCTCTTAAAGCAGCCTCGATTACCAGCTCAGGTGCAGAGCTTCTGAGGAGGGGTTTCCAGCAACAACATTACAAGTACATTTATCTTTCCTCTGGAGTTTCCAAGGAACTGTCCCTGGATGGGATTCTCAGTTAATCTCTTTACACAGGCCTGTTTTGCCTTGAGCCTACCAAATCCTGCTTCACTTAAATTTCATGTAAAGATACAGATCCCTGTATTGGCCAGCCACACACACACACGCAGGAAGAAATTTTTTTAAAATAATAATTTGCATTATATCTTGCAAAATCAGGTTGGGGACTATTTATCCTAGGTTGGGGTGTAGACCTCTAAAAACAGCTTTTATTAATTTACAACAAGGACCTAGAGCTGAGAAACTGTGTTGCCTAAAGTCATGGACTGTCAGAAAGTTTGCTCTTTGGAATCATATCAATAGTGAGAATTGGACATCCCACTCTTGTCTGGAGTATCTAAGTACTGTGTCCTCTTAAAGCAGCCTCGATTACCAGCTCAGGTGCAGAGCTTCTGAGGAGGGGTTTCCAGCAACAACATTACAAGTACATTTATCTTTCCTCTGGAGTTTCCAAGGAACTGTCCCTGGATGGGATTCTCAGTTAATCTCTTTACACAGGCCTGTTTTGCCTTGAGCCTACCAAATCCTGCTTCACTTAAAAATTTCATGTAAAGATACAGATCCCTGTATTGGCCAGCCACACACACACACGCACAAAATTATGTAAAGGCCATCTTTCCCCTAATCTTCTATAACCCTCTCTCTCCCTGTGTTTGGAAAGGTGGCTAGTGCTCCCACTGTGATCCTCTCTCCTTAACTACAGCAAGTCAACAAACTCAACTTTTGTCAGACTCCTAGCATATTCCTTTATTGGAGGAGAGACTCAAAAAGCCATTCAGAGACAAGAAAGATGCTCAGAGACTTGAAAGAGACTCAGAGATACCAAAGAAAGAGACCCAGAGAGCTGTTCAGAGATATATGGTTGAAATGGATTATCCTACAAAGAAATAGGGCTTACAAAGATAACACTTGGAGATTCTAGAAGATTGTGAGAGATGGGGAAGGGTGTTGAGAGATCAGAGCAAAAAGGATTGTGGAGGGCTGGCCCATGGGTCACTCGGGAGAGTGTGGTGCTGATAACACCAAGGCCACGGGTTCAGATCCTATATAGGGATGGCCGGTTGGCTCACTAGCTGAGCGTGCTGCTGACAACACCAAGCCAAGGGTTGAGATCCCCTAACCGGTCATCTTTTTTTTTTAAAAAAAAAAAGGAATGTGGAGAGAGAGGAAGAGAAGACACCCAAATAGGTGAGAACAGGCAGAGAGAAAAGCTCAGAGCCAAGAAGAGAACTTTGCACATGTATTCCAAGCATGAGGTCTCCTGCATGCCTGGCCCAAGCTGGGCAAAGTTGGAGACCAGGAGGTTAAGTCCCCAGTCTGGTTGGTGAGGGAGAGAGTTGGGGACATCAGGGCTAAGACTAAGGGAGGTACAGAATTGGGGGAGCTCAGGGAGGGAGGAGCCAGGGAAACGGGGACTCTCATGCAGTTTATTTTAAAGGTCCCCCAAATAAGACCTCTTCAACCCTGAGACCCTTTACTTTTGTTTTTGCAGGGTTTCTAGGCCATTTACTTGTGCCTTGAAGACACACCTTGTGTGGTTTTTGTAGGCTCAGCTGTGAGACGTCCTAGGAGTTAGAAACCTTGGCTTCACTCTTCTCTGCTGTGTGACCTTGGGCTGAAAACTTATGTTCTTCTGGGTTTCAGTTTTCTATCTATAAAATAAGGCTGAAAATAGTTCGTACCCCCTTTGTGAAGATCCAGTGAGTTCACACAGGTAAAGACATTGGAAGAGTGTGCCTGGCACAGAATACGCCCTCAGTGGGAGTTGGCTATCATTATTTCTTTTTTTAAAAAAAGATGACCAGTAAGGGGATCTCAACCCTTAGCTTGGTGTTGTCAGCACCACGCTCAGCCAGTGAGCAAACCGGCCATCCCTATATAGGATCCGAACCTGTGGCTTTGGCGTTATCAGCACCGCACTCTCCCGAGTGAGCCACGGGGCCAGCCCGGCTATCATTATTTCACCACTATTCTTGACTACTTCCTCCCCTTACCACCTCCACCCAATTCATCACTAGGTCCTGTTGAGTTAACCTCTTTTTTTTTTT